>NC_136274.1:20316855-20339355 GCF_964187855.1 Myxine glutinosa
GTGTGTGTGTGTGTGTGTGTGTGTGTGTGTGTGTGTGTATGTATATATATATATATATATATATATATTGTTACGGTCCGCGGATTAGATGTTATTTACCGAGCGGTGGTATTGCCGCGACCTAACAGTTCCCCCGATTCTTCCCCAACTCACCTGATTCACCCAGACGTTGGCCAAATCGCTCTATGCCAAATCAATGATAGAAAGGACATGACGACTGGGAAAGAGGAAACGACGCAAGGGGTACAGTTCTCAAGACCTCCGGAGGAGGGTATAATTACAGTGGTGGAGAAAAGGGGTAGATTACAAGGCAGTGAGGTAAAGACACAGAAGAGATGGGCACTTAATTACCGTCTTATCTTATCCCAGACAGACCACAGACAAACGGAACAAGGCAGACTTACACAGGGATTGATGGCAGGAAGGGACAGGTAGGTCGATAGCACAAGGTGCACCTTGGCTCGGGGACAGGATAAAGCACGGTCCAGAAGATGCGGGGAGGCCTCACAGCGCTCGGAGGGGACGTCTTTCTTTCTCCAAGCTCAGCGCGCATCTGACGTCACCTCCCTCTCACTGCGCATGCTCAGCGGGGAGTGACACGCCCTCGGCTGGTTGGTTCCGCCCCACTGGGGCCGGTCCACCGCTTCCATTGGGTGCGGGGGTTACCGGGCTCCGCCCTTGACGAGGAGCTAACAGGGAGCCCCTATTTGGTAACCCCGTCGAGCACATGTTCGATGGCGGCTCGTTGGGAAGGCCTGGTGCCCTCCCAACACCCCCTACCAACCAAGCCGGAGTGAGGACGCGCACTTCCTGCGCTCGTTGTTGTTGTTGTTGAACTGTGAGGAAGAGCTGCGGGGAGGTATTGGGAGGTCCTAAACTTCCTAATGGTGCCATACAATCACATTCTGGTGCAACGAAGGGTCAGAATTAATGGAAACGAGTCCTTAACTGACATAGACTAAGAATAACTAGCAAGATGTCCTATAGTTGTCTTACATGAGATGCGGTGAACCTGGGCACGACATTTAATGGGGGAAATAGGGGGAGGTCGGGTCTACAGAGTGTTGTTTACAGAAAATGGGACTAGGGAATGGGGGATTGGGGATAGTTGGGAAGTATTGAGGAAATAGGGGAATATTTACAAGCGGATATGGATGGATGCAAATCCCATATCCGCAACACTGCACCCTTCTCTACCTCGGGGCGGCCCGACCCGATAAATTTTTACCTACTTTAGTGTGGCACTCAGATGTAGTTCCCTCTACTATTAACTCAACCCTGAGTGCGACAGTTTTACAGATGTTCACAAATGAGTAAATATGTCCCCCTGCGACGTTGCACCCTTCTCCTAACAGAAACACACCCACAGGATAACCGAATCGCGGAAAGCATCCACAAACTAAACATACAGCCGGTAGGGAGCATTATTTATACAACACTGATATTTACACTACGATCCAGGACCTGTTCTTTGAGGAACACATGCAGATGTTATGCATAGGGAGAGAACGCATGCCAGCATCGATACACCAACCCACGAGTGCCCTGTGGCCCTACGGCCTTTAATAATGTGCAGAGCACCCCGTCCAAGCACCAAAAGCACCACCCCATTACGCACAGTCAGTACCATCCGGTGCACCAATAAAGTGTTCATAAAAATGCACAATTAAGTGTCCATAGTCACCGGTGGTGTCGCAGCCGGCCGATGTTCTGCCGCTGGTCTTGCCTTCATGGAGTGCACTTGGCCTTCTGGCTTCTTTAGAAATAAAGAAAGGCGCCAACCGCGTCCATTTCTGAATTGTGGCCGTCAGGGGGGCCAACTAAAAGTGGTTCACCTGTATGGCATAGGTGCCACGTTGACCCAGAGGTCCATCCACGGGTGGTGCTTGACCGCAAAAGAACTGCGGTCCATTGTGGGCGGCCACAAAAATTGCGGTCCATATGGTGTATCGATCCAGGCAGCAAGCAGCGGAAGTACAGGCCCACAACTGCGGAGCCAGCACCTCTCTCTCCTCTCTCTCTGCCCCAAAGCCAGATCCTCGGAGGTGGGAGACAAAAGAAGACAAGTGAGTAAGGTGGTAAGGGCGCACAAGTGCACGCAATACAAGGTAATGCACACTGGGGGCACATGGGAACCAGGTGAGACAGGTACGTTCCTACCGTACGCCCCCCCCCCCAACCAGGTAACCTACATTGCCCCTCCCTTACCCCTTACTGTATCCACAAAACACAACACTACCCATAAACATCTACTTTACACATCAACAACGTCCCTACTGTCTTCCCCGTTCCTCCCATAAACCAAATTCGTCTTCTCTCCCTCCTAACCAATCAAATTTGCCATTTCCAACTCTCATCAAAATCTGCCATCTCCAACTCATCATCAGTCCCTCCTAAGGAGGGAGAGATGGAATCACCCCAATGTCTCATCCACGTCGTGATGCGTCTCACAAATCCAAACAGCAATTCTCCTTTCCTGCAACACAAAACAAAGAAAACACAGGTGTGGAGAGTCATCAGCATCACCTCAGGTAAGTGGCTGCGTATGGTGCGACAGGTTCATCAATCCTAACTATTTCCTAAATGACTTTAACAACTTTACATTACCCGGGGGCTTTCCCTGCCAATGCATTGGCCAACTTACACTATGGGTTCTAAAAACCAATTCCCATTGACCAAACTGTGGTGCTTCTCAATTTGGGGTCTCACTCCCCCGATTCATCTCCCGGTGCCCTTGCACAATTTCTGGGCTGCGACGTGTAGCTCTCCCAGCAGGTCTACCCACCTGCACACCTCCACCACTGCAGTTGCCACCCGAGCTTACCTAGCTCCTCACCCTAACCTAACTAACTGGGGAAGGCCCCTCCTGGCTCTGTCACCCCTCGGTGCCCTCTGGCACTGGGCTACCCGGGTCCGTCCTCCGGATCCTCGGGCCCCATCCACAACTACCGGCTCCCAGAGCCCACCTGCGGCCTCACCTGGCCGACATCCTCACAGTGGTGGAGTGCCCAAACCAACTACACACACTAACAGGCTACACGCCCAGCCATTTCCACAACACTAATGCACCCATCCAAGCACCATTCTTCCACCCGCACCACAGATGCCAATATCCAACCACAATTTACCTATACCCTCTGTGATGAAATCGTCATCCAAGTTCGACACTGATGTTGTTCACCTCATGGCCGCTACGCGACCCTTTCGCGGTTCCTATATATATCAGCGCGGACAGGAGATGTAGATCCATCACCGCAATGTAACTCTAGAGCTACTCTGGGCTTCCATAGAAAGGTAACGATTCTGCTATATGTATCATAAGCTCTTTTATAGTCATACCACCTGTCCGCACCTGTATTCACCTGTATGTAATATTAATACAATGTTTATTGGTTTCTCTCTAGATGCTGTTGAGAACGAATTTCGATTAAACCTACTTTATGGGTTGATGTTGTATCTTGATTTCACAACACTTAATCGAAATTCCTCTCCTGACATCGCTCCTGCAATGCTCGCCTCGGAGAAGAATGCCCAGCGGAGGACCCGTCGAGCTGGCGCCAGCTACGGAGCTCCGACTACTCTCGCCACCGGTCTGCCTCCAAAAAGGGCCGGATGCAGTGGGGACCTCGCAAGCCTTTTTGCGGGACCGCGTCGTCAAAACGCAAACAGCTCTCCCGAGGCCCGAAAGCCGGAGCAGGCATGACGGACTCCGGCACGGTGCCTGCTGAAGGAGGCCACTGGGAAATGACCTGGGCCGCAACCCCGTCGGAACAACGGACCCGCTTGGAGCCGAAGGTACGAATCTCGCCTCGGTTGCTCTAAACGCTAACGGCTCCGTCCGAGAGAATCATCCTAGATTTGCGTGCCTCGGCCCGAGATGAGCTTCCCACGCGAGTGATCACGACTCCCTTGTCGGCCATGCCTCCACACGGCCGGCACACTCCGACCACTCGCTACTCGGAACCACTCGGAACTCGCTACTCGGAGATTCCCACGCGAGTGATCATGACTCCCATGTCGGCCATGCCTCCACACGGCCGGCACACTCCGACCACTCGCTACTCGGAACCATGGAACCATCTCCTCTGCGCGAATCGCGCACTGCTCGTCGGAATCACGCCGTCACGACCGGCTCACTCCGACCACTCGCTACTCGGTGGCCCATCTCCTCCTCGCGAATCGCGCACTGCCGCGCGAATCGCGCACTGCTCGTCGGAATCACGCCGTCACGACCGGCTCACTCCGACCACTCGCTACTCGGTGGCCCATCTCCTCCGCGCGAATCGCGCACTGCCGCGCGAATCGCACACTGCCGAGCGAATCGCGCACTGCTCGTCGGAATCACGTCGCCACGACCGGCACACTCCGACCACTCGTTACTCGGTGGAATCACCTCCTCCATGCGAATCGTGCGCGCTGCACCCATCACGGGCCCTCTCTGCGTCGCCGGCGATTCCTATCGCTGCTCGTCGGAACCCCTCTTACGCGCGAATCACGCGCCGCACCGTCGCTGGATGGAATCCCTACTATGCACGACGCGCCAGTTGCGCGCGCCGCATCGTCGCTGGATGGACCCCTTCGCATGCGATTCCTCTCGCAGGCCCTACTCTGTGAGGCCGGCGATTCTGATCGCGGCCGTCGACATCCCACCTACATGTGGCTACTCCACGGGGCCGGCGAACTCCGCTGCCCGGAATCGCCTCAATGGAGGCTCGCTTGGGCCCATGCGAGGACTCGTCGCAGCACGGATGAGTTTCTATGGACGTCGAGCGGGACCTTCATAGCCTTTCACGACACTCGGGCTTATGCTTATGATGGTTGATCGTATACCTGGCTGCCATGTGTATTCTATAAGATGATCGTTCTTCTTCGTCATTTGTTTTACCTGATTTGTTGTTCCCGATCTTCAAACGGCGTATTCGTTAAAACACCGCGACCTTTGTACACTGACTGCTTTCATTCCTTTTCCACACCCCGCGTTTCACCCAATTCATTTAATTTGATAAACTGTTGGATTGTGTTAATGTGGTGTTGGTGTAGAGCAGGCTTGACGGACCAAATGGCCTCCTCTTCATCCTTCATGCTCAATGCACCTCAAATGAGATGCTACTTCAGGGCGTTATATGTATTCGATCCTCTGACCCGAACACGAGACGCTACTTCGGGGTGTGATATGTATTCGCTCCTTAGACCCGACAGCCAAACAAATGAGACGCTGCTTCAGGTCGCGCAGTCTATCGCTGCCAAGCATGCTCGCCATCTCGACTCGGCGTGCTCGCCCCTCGACTCGGCGGGCTCACCCGCGCTGGATCAACAGGCCGAGCTCAACTTTCGGTTTCCCTCGTATGCGGTGCGCCCTAGATATTACTTTCACCGTCGGCCGGGTTCGTATGCCGTATGCCGATCTCGAGCTCGCTCGAATGCTGCTGCCAATGGACGCGAGACGCTAGATTTCGGAGTGCTACTTTACTCCGTCTGGGGATACCGCTCAGCTAGAACTCGCCGTCGAACTCGCCCGACCTCATCGATGACGTCATCGACTATATCACGCGTTCGCTTTACAGCGTCATTCACGCGTTCGCTTTACAGCGTCATTAACGTAATTGTGTGCTTCCCGCGATCTCATCGGGGATTCGTTTACCTTTCCATGTACCTTGGTAACTACGTACCAAATGTCCTTTACGTACACGACGTAAACATACAGCGTCATTCACGCGTTCGCTTTACAGCGTCATTAACGTAATTGTGTGCTTCCCGCGATCTCATCGGGGATTCGTTTACCTTTCCATGTACCTTGGTAACTACGTACCAAATGTCCTTTACGTACACGACGTAAACAACGTAACGCGGCGCTACCTCAGGGTCGCGCGCCAGCGCCGTCTAGGGAGTACACGGTGACCTCGTGAAATGGTGACATTGAGCGTCGCGCCCGACTCCCTTGTCACCTGCGCATGTAACGGGGCACCGTACTGCCTGCTCGCCCTTGACTCTGGGCTCGTTGTTATCGGACAGAGCTCTTGGCTCGTACATTTCGAGACTGCGAGACGCCTCGTCTGATTCCATTTTCACTCTGCCCCAGACTGACTGTGCCTCAGCCTGACCCAGACTGTGAAGGTCGTCTGTCTTCGGTATGCAGCGCGCTGCAGCAACCTCGGTGGGGGGGGGGGGGGAGGGGGTGGGATCGGGAGCCTTCGGGAGCCTGCCTTCGGGAGCCTTAGCCGATGTTTCGTCTACCTCGATTCGATCTTGCAGCTTGTGGACCAAGGGATATGACCATGATGCTAATCTGCAGCGCTTCCTTGAGGTCGCGCTGGTATGTCCAGGGGATATGACCATGATGCTACTCTGCAGCGCTTCCTTGAGGTCGCGGTGGTCTCACTTAACTATGCACGTGGATATGTGCACATACTCCCGACGCACGATAGGTAGATTTTCTGGGGTACACCGTGACCCATGGCTCTGTCGCTCCGGGTAAGGCGCGTCTGCGACCTTTTCTCGACATGGCCCTCCCTGTGATCGGGCCACCCGCCCCTTGTGGGGGCCCAGGCGGTTATTGTTGCGACCCCTTGTGGGGGGCCCAGGATGGCGTCCATGGATGCCTTTGTGTCTTTGAGCGAGACTTTGAGTCCATGGATGGTCGATCCGAGCCATTCCATGAAGGTGTTGAATGGATGGTTGGTCGGACATCCGTGGATGGACAGTCCATCCGGGGTGATGGCTGTCTTTGGGTCTCTGTGCCATTGCGTCCGTGGATGGTCGATCCATCCACGGTCCGGCTGGGTCCGTGCCATGCAACGATGGCGTTAAATGGATGGATCGGTCGGACACCCAGGGATGGCCAATCCATCCGGGACATCTAGCATGACAATCATCTCGACATCTAGACCATCCATCCGGGACGACGCTGGGACAAACATGGTTTGTCCAGCCGGGACTCTCTCGGTCTGCCGATCTTCTCCGATCCTCCGCGCGCGCGCTGTACAGCTGGACAAGCTTGCCATATGCATCCCAGGGAGGTCCTGCGCGCTTCGCTGGAGAGGCGCGTTTCGGTCGTTTTGTGCGTCGTCGTAATCAGCCATGCCGGTCGTCCAGGCAGCCTCCAGAGGCCGCTCGTGTCTCGTGCGATCGCTGCCAACGGTAGATTCGCGTGCCGCAACATGAGCTTGTAATGCGTATCTACCCTTGGGAGCCAAGGCAGGTACAGACCTGCTGTAATGGTCTTACTGTAGTGGCCTCCTGTCATGTAATCTTACTTACTGTTAAGGCTTACTGATTTACACATCTTCCACATCGACACCTCTTCCTGAAATGTGTTGCATTGCGACGAATGGACAGTCGCTCTTCGTCAAGGCACACCTTATGTAATGAGTGTTCAACGAGGTACACCTTAGCTTATCAGACAACCCCACTGTAAGACTACTGCTACCCACGGGCTCATCGTCTTCTCCCTGGGATGAACACTGCTTGCTCGGTTTGATATCTTCTTGATTGGGACTTCCTCCACGATACATCTCTAGCTGGGGATTGAACGCTAACCAGGCTAACAGGCTGAAATGCAGTATCCCTGCCATCGGGATTGATGGCCCCTTGGACGTTCGACCGGCAGTGACATCTTTCCGATGTAATTCGTTCTTTGCATTCCTATGTATCCCTCTGTATGTGTCTGCTGTTCTTCACCGCCTAGTTCGGATCTAAGCGCGGGGAGAATGTGATGAAATCGTCATCCAAGTTCGACACTGATGTTGTTCACCTCATGGCCGCTACGCGACCCTTTCGCGGTTCCTATATATATCAGCGCGGACAGGAGATGTAGATCCATCACCGCAATGTAACTCTAGAGCTACTCTGGGCTTCCATAGAAAGGTAACGATTCTGCTATATGTATCATAAGCTCTTTTATAGTCATACCACCTGTCCGCACCTGTATTCACCTGTATGTAATATTAATACAATGTTTATTGGTTTCTCTCTAGATGCTGTTGAGAACGAATTTCGATTAAACCTACTTTATGGGTTGATGTTGTATCTTGATTTCACAACACCCTCTACCTAACACTTACACTACCCGCCCCGGGTATCCGTGATGGGGGTCCACTCTTCACCCATCCACACCTTCGCACCATGCACACCACTCCGTACCACTTACTCCAACTCTCTCCACACCACTCATTCTCTGCTCCATATATTCCACACACCTGTACTTGCACACATATGAAAGTGACTGGTTGAGAAGAGTGATGGAAATTGATGTAGAAGGAAGTAGAGGACGGGGAAGACCGAGAAAGACTTGGCTAAAGATGGTGGAAGAAGAAATGCGGGCAAGGGGGTTAACAAGGAGAGATGCAGAAAATAGGGCAAAATGGAGAAGATTGTCATGGGGACCGCAAGGCTAACCCCCACTCTAGCAGGGAAAATGGCATAAAATGCATGTTGTTGTTGTTGTTGTTGTTGTTGTACTTGCACACCTGTGCTCTCATACTTGGTGCCGCCTGCACCCTTCTCTCCCCCAAGCGCATTCGCGCTGATCCACAACACTCACTACTCACCATGACACTCATCCGCAATGCTCGCTCATTCATCACTTGTACACTCACACACACCTCGGAGCATTGCCTCACCGATGCCTCATTTGAAGCTGCTCACCAGCACTTCCATTCACACTGCATCATCTGCTCTGTCTACTCCCTTCTAAAACTCGCGCTCCTCCGTCTTCCCTTACACTCAGCGCTCCCACGTCATTATCAAACACTAAGCTACTACGTTCCCACTACAGGTACCAAGTCTCTTACTTAAATCTTGTCACCCATAGTCACCTCTAGTCCCTATCAATATAACCTAACCCACCCGGGCTAGTTTTCACTGCCATACACCCCATAATCTATAGCGCATTTGCCCCAATCATGGGAAGGGTGGCAGGGATGCCACCCTTACCCACCGTCATACGGCGCGAGTGGGACCTTGTGGGACCACCTCGTATGTGAGTCGTTGCCCGCCTGCCGGACCCCATGCGTCGCCCCTTGCGGGGTCAGCGCGGGGCCGAACCGGCCGGGCCCCCACAGTACATTACCCCCAAGGGGCTCCCGTGCCTCCCCTGTCCCTCTAAAAACTACCCCTGTTGGTGTCGATGCATGGGTCACGCTTCCGCAACCCGCTACCCATTCCATACCACCACAACCTTGCTCACTCACACCTCGCACCTCTCCCATCACCGGACCCTCTCGCTCGCACCCTCGTTCCATACACTCCGGACCAGCCATACACCTCACTCTTGGCCTCTCACGAACATCCGGGTCCATCTCGACCCCCAAGCTTATTAAATCACCTGGCGCATCACACGCACGACCATATTGGTCACCACTTACACCGGGTCCTCTTTCTCTTCGCTTCTCCTCCATCACCTGTGAATCCCTCATCCGGTTAATGAGCACATCATCACGATCCGAACACAGACTTTGGACCAATTCTTTTACTTCCTCTTTTATCTCTTTCTTATCCTCTCTCCGTCGCTTCTTAATTTCGCTCACCCCTTCTTCCACTTCTTCTAATTTCTGCTTCACCTCCTTCATCTCCTCGTGCGCCCCCTTAAGTTCTTCCTCTAACTCCACCTTATTTTTTTATATGTGCTCCCGCACCTCCCGCTCTTTAACCTCCATCACCTCTACCACCTTGTTCATTTTCCTCGTCAGGTCCTCATGTACCGTCTGACACTCTTTTTTAATTACCCCTACGTCCTTTTTCATCTCCTTCTGTGTTGATTTTAAACCCTCTATTACCGCTGTGTTCTTCTTTACCTGGTCCCCCAACTCCTTTTGTCCCACTGTCAGCTGTTCTACTCCCAGCGTCAACTCCTCTATACCACCTTGCAATTTTACAGTCCCCTTTCTCACCTCCTTCTCCATGCGCTCCTTACAGTGCCTCACCTCCTCGCGCACTCCTCCGACCTCCTCACTCACACCTCTTCTGATCTCTCCCATCACTTGCATCTCCTGCCCAGATGCCACCCTCATCTGCTCCATTTCCTCCCTGTGAGCATCCAATTTAGTTTCTACCCCCATTCTGACCCCCTCTATCTTCTGCCCCATTTGTTTAACTTCCCTTTCCGCTTGGTCCCTCATGTCCCTCAATTTGCCTTCCATACTGTTTTCTAACCCCTCTAACCGCTTTTTCATCCCTTCCATTTGATTCTCTTGAGCGGCCATTCTGTTTTCTACCCCCGTTAACCCATGTTTCACCCCTTCTATTTGATTCTCTTGAGCGGCCATTCTGTTTTCTACCCCCTTTAACCCATGTTTCACCCCTTCTATCCCATTGTCTAACCCCTCTAATTTAGCTTCTAGCCGTTCCCCCATTTCTCCCATTTTGCCCCCCATTTCGCCCCCCATTACCCCCAATTGCTCACTCTGAGCCCTTATTTGCTCACTCTGAGCATCCATCCGGTTCCCCATTTCGCCTCCCAATCGCTCACTATCAGCCCTCATTAACCCCATTTGCTCACTCTGAGCCTCTATACTGTTTTTCAAACCTCCAATTTGGTCTCCCATTTGTCCCATAAGGGCCCTCATTTGCAGGAAAAAAAGGTTTGAATCCACCAGCGGCGCGGCTACGGTCGCGGGCGCGGTCGCCGCAGCCATGTGCGAGGCGCCATTTTGCGCACCCGTAACCTCGTGCGCGAGGACGCCATTTTGCGAACCTACCGCCCTCACTGCTTCGCTCTCCTCATGTCCCTCAATTTGGTCCTGGATCGACCCTGCCTCACTCTCCTCTACCGGAACCCAGCCGTCTTGATCTCCCATAGCGCGACTTTCAAAATTCGGGTTTTTTGTAAAACAAAATCAAATTTCGGTGACTTGTAATTTTGAGCGCGTTAAGCGCGCTTCGGGTCCGTATCCCACTCCTGACACCAATTGTTACGGTCCGCGGATTAGATGTTATTTACCGAGCGGTGGTATTGCCGCGACCTAACAGTTCCCCCGATTCTTCCCCAACTCACCCGATTCACCCAGACGTTGGCCAAATCGCGCTATGCCAAATCAATGATAGAAAGGACACGACGACTGGGGAAGAGGAAACGACGCAAGGGGTACAGTTCTCAAGACCTCCGGAGGAGGGTATAATTACAGTGGTGGAGAAAAGGGGTAGATTACAAAGCAGTGAGGTAAAGACACAGAAGAGATGGGCACTTAATTACCGTCTTATCTTATCCCAGACAGACCACAGACAAACGGAACAAGGCAGACTTACACAGGGATTGATGGCAGGAAGGGACAGGTAGGTCGATAGCACAAGGTGCACCTTGGCTCGGGGACAGGATAAAGCACGGTCCAGAAGATGCGGGGAGGCCTCACAGCGCTCGGAGGGGACGTCTTTCTTTCTCCAAGCTCATCTGACGTCACCTCCCTCTCACTGCGCATGCTCAGCGGGGAGTGACACGCCCTCGGCTGGTTGGTTCCGCCCCACTGGGGCCGGTCCGCCGCTTCCATTGGGTGCGGGGGTTACCGGGCTCCGCCCTTGACGAGGAGCTGACAGGGAGCCCCTATTTGGTAACCCCGTCGAGCACAATTTCGAAGGCGGCTCGTTGGGAAGGCCTGGTGCCCTCCCAACACCCCCTACCAACCAAGCCGGAGTGAGGACGCGCACTTCCTGCGCTCGTTGTTGTTGTTGTTGTTGTTGTTGTTGTTGTTGTTGTTGAACTGTGAGGAAGAGCTGCGGGGAGGTATTGGGAGGTCCTAAACTTCCTAACGGTGCCATACAATCACATTCTGGTGCAACGAAGGGTCAGAATTAATGGAAACGAGTCCTTAACTGACATAGACTAAGAATAACTAGCAAGATGTCCTATAGTTGTCTTACATGAGATGCGGTGAACCTGGGCACGACATTTAATGGGGGAAATAGGGGGAGGTCGGGTCTACAGAGTGTTGTTTACACAAAATGGGACTAGGGAATGGGGGATTGGGGATAGTTGGGAAGTATTGAGGAAATAGGGGAATATTTACAAGCGGATATGGATGGATGCAAATCCCATATCCGCAACAATATATATATATATATATATATATATATATATATATATATATATATATATATATATATATATATATATATATTTCTATATATATATATATTTCTATATATTTCTATATATATATATATATATATATATATATATATATATATATATATATATATATATATATATATATATATATATATATATATATTTCTATATATATATATATATATATTTCTATATATATATATATGTAGGGAGCTGTTATGCCCCTCCCCCTTTGTTAATTGTTGCTGCTTTACCAATTACCAAGTATAACCAATTATATGTTTTATTTTGACTGATTGCTGTACTCTTTTATAATACTTAGTTCTTTCTTGTGCATTTAGGATGTGTAATATCCTAATAAGGAGTTCTGTGCTTGTGAGCCCTTGGCCTGTGTGGGCACAATCTCTTGTTCCCCTTTCTGGCCTTGGTTGCAGCTGCTATCTCTCTGCCTCCTTCATAACTTTGCCAATATCCTGTGGGCTGACACATTTATGAGTGTCCCCTCCTTTTGTACTTTCCCAACCAAGGTCTCTATACAGAAAGTTGTAAACATGTTGCCACATATTGCTGACCATCTCCTTATCTGAGCTAACCTATGAGTGGCCTTGGATGAACTTCCTTTAACTAACTGAACAACAGGATGGGACTAATGGTGGGAGGACCAATGAGCCCATTCTGTCTCTGTATCTTGTGAGCTAAAACCACACCCTATATTCTTTATATATAGCAAGTTTAAATCGAATTATTTTCAGAGCATCTTGTTGTAGTGTTGGTCATTTTGTGTGAGCCTCCTGCGACATTCTGCTTCTCCGCAAGCTTGTGTAACGAGTTCTAATAAATATATCCGTTGCTCCTTTCTCTGAGTCTTCTGAGTCCCAAGTTCTAAATCCAGTTCCGACAAGTGGTGGCAGCGGTGGGATCAGTCTGTGCAGTCCGAGACGCGGTCCCAGGCAAGTGAGTGGTGAGACCAGCTGGCAATTGATCCGGGTCAGGTGAGCTGTGGTTTTCTTTTGTTTTTCCTTTATAGCCTGGGGGTCAGTCCAAATTGTAACCCACTCTCTTGCTTGGGTGCCGTTTGTTCCGTTCCCTGCTCAAACCTGATCCACGAACCTAAATTTAAATACGGACCACTTGGGTCCCGGAGCAACTGACTGTTTATGGACTCGTCAGGGTAACGTTACGTAAGGGGGAGCGCCCCATGTTGGGCGCCTGTGGATAAGGAGTAATAGATCTCTGGGTTGTGAGGGTAAGGATAAGGGCGGCGTCCCGATCCGAGGCCTACCCGGGAGACGTTGGAATTATAAGTAAGATTAGAAGTATTATAAGGGCGTAGGACGCCAGGAGAGTATAGTAAGGGTAGGTTAGACGGCTGAGTAGGCGGGCGAACCTCTCAGGAGAGTACATAGACGGCCATACCACGCGAGGCGGGCGAACCTCACGGGTACAAGGCTACGGGTCTCTCAGAGTTAGGTAGACGGCTGTACCGCGAGGCGGGCGATCCTCACGGGTACAAGGCTACGTCGGTAAACTAAATTTTCCTAGGATGGGGAACAGGATGGGTAATAAGACTGTAAAGGCAGGTGAACCGCTTAGAAATACCCCAGCATTTTTCATGTTTCGGAGGTATGGCTATGATGCTGCGAGACCAGGGAAGTCATGGGTTGCGCTGACTAAGGATTTAGGTGAACCGTGGCCCGAAGGAGGGTCTTTTGCGCTGGAAAAATTGGACGTGTTGTATGAGGCATTAGAAAAGTTGGAACAGGCCACGAAACACTTCCCGCCTGACTATTGGAAAGTCTTTGGTTGGTGGAAGGAAGAAGCGATGAAGCGACACGCAAAGTCGAAACAGGCCAGCTTGGCCGGTGAGGTAACAAAACTCAAGGGTCTGAGGAAACAGGCGAATAAAATGCAGGATGAAGCGATTAAGGAATTAGAGAGGCAGGCCAACGCGCGACTGATGTCGCTCGTTGAAAACCCAGACCCTGCGGTAAGGGAAGTAGTGACCAATCTACCCTCCCCAGCCCCAGACCTAAGCCCTGTCCCGGGGTTTCAGGCACCACCTATCCTTTCTGCGCTCCCGCCACCACCTCCCTGCAACCCCGCTACCATCGCGCCCCAGATACCCCAGAACCACCTGAGCCAGGGAAGTCCGTTTGCACAACTCGGGGCTAACGGGATAGATGACGGGACCGACATCGCAGGGTTCCCGCCACCGATAGGTCAGGATGGGTTATACCCCTCACTGGTAGGCTGTAATGGGAAAGAGACCTCACAAACTACCCCATTGGAATGTCAGGAAATAAAGGGAAGGAAAACATTGTGCCCCGTACAAATTATTGGAGTTAATGCTCAAGGTCAGGGGGTTCGAGAAAGGGTACCATGGAAAGAATCCTCTTTAACAGTAATGCGGGAAAGGATTCAACATTTGCTTATTGAGGACCCACGGCAGATAGTGCCAACCATGTCGAATTGGTTTTTAGCTGGTGAGTGCGACTATCGAGACATAACTCATATGGGAGTATCCGTGCTCCCACCCAAAGTATGGGAAAGGGCTAGACAAAGAGCACAGTGGCCGATGGTCAATCCAAGGGCAGCAGGTGCAAACCAGATAACACTAGCGCAATGGGAGGAACTGAAGGTCCGGCTGCTAGATGCCATCGCGCTGGCGCTGTTGCCAGCAGGAGGTCCGGATTGGGGAAAAATCGGGGCCATAAAACAAAAACCAGGAGAATCAATTGGAGATTACCGAGAAAGGTTGGAAAAGGCCATCGCGTGCTGGGGAGGACTGGGTCCGATGCAGCTGGGAGGGCTACCCCAACCATTGGTAAATCAATATCTAATCGAGGGGCTTCGGCCGATATTAAAGAAACAGGTACAGTCCGTCCTCTTCGGCTGGAAGGGAATGACAACCAACGAATTATGCGACAAGCTGGAACAATGCCCGGGCTCCTCCCTAGAGGAGAAGAAGGATATTAAGGAGGAAATATTGCAAATGTTTGTCCAGGAGAAACGGGCTCAATTTAATCAAAATAAAAAGGGGGATCAGAGTCAGAACTACATACGCGAACAGTGCCAGAAGTGGGGGCCTGTCCGGGGTTATGAGGACCATGGGAGGAGCGGTTTGCCTTTCTATAGGGGCCAATTCCCCAACGGAGAGTGGATCCACCATGAAGGTAACGACTGCGAAGGTTGTACTGCTGAGGACTTTGGGCTAATTAATATGGACGAAATAAAACAACAATGGACAATACCACCCCCTCTTCCTCCTCCTCCTCAAAACCCTCAAACTTGGACCGTGCAAGGGCCTCCTCCCCAAAATTGGTACCCACCAAGACCCCTTCTCCAAACCCCTGGAACACCCCCCAATAGTGGGATGCAGAATGGACCAAGGGGGAACTGGGCCCTGCCTCGGGGTCCGCCGCAATGGCAACCAGTAAACCAGTCACAGTGGGGGCCGCCAGAACGCCGGCTGGGGGGAAGAGGCGCTGTAGAGGGACGACCTATGCCCTCCGCACCACCGGTTCCGCAGGAACCGTGCTTTTATTGCAAGCAAATGGGACACTGGAGACGTGATTGCCCAAGTGCCCGTAAGGGGTTTCCGCCCCAATACAATAGAGGGGCCTATTGACGGGACGCTTGCGGGTCGCCCAAGGAGTGTACTCTCTTGACCATGACACCGGCAGAGGAACCGACCTTGACGTTGGACGTGGAGGGAAGACAATTAGAATTTCTCGTCGATACGGGTGCGACTCGCAGCACAATTAACAAGGGGCAATTGCCATCTTTGCGCCCCACGGCGAGGAACGTTCAAATACTGGGTGTTTCGGGCTTACCCCAAGCGCTTCCTATTTCGGAGGAAGTGCGAGTAACATGCGGCCCGCTGGAGGCTAAACATGCGTTCTTGATGACCACTACCGCCCCGACAAATTTGTTGGGACGGGACTTGTTGTGCCGATTGGGCTGTCAAATCTCGTGTACAGAGGAGGGAGTTTTCGTAGACGTCGCGGAATCTAAACGCGACTTATTGATGATGGCATTGTCTCGGCCCGGCCCCACCGCGTATTGGTGGCGCTTGGATGAAGAGGCTCTGGCTACTTGGACGCATATCATAGATAATGTGTGTTTGGACAGTTCAGTTCTGCGAGATTGGCTACAACTGCACCAAATTTCGATAAAAAACTTAAGGGATAATCCACCCCATTGCACTGCGTACTATGATGCAACGGGCGAGGACGAGAATTATCGAGAGAAGGTTAAGGAAAAGCTGGGCGAGCGCACGCCTCTACACTTATCACGGATATGGATCGGCCGTGAGGGAATAGGAATCGAGGCAGTCCTAACCTCGAGTCAGCGTGCGTTGACCCAATACCCCGAAGGAGCGGCCGCCCATGTTACCCTCACCACTGCCAAGGGGTGGCCGCCGGAAAGTGTAGGTTGGATGGTGGGGCGGTTACGAGAAGTTCCCTTACAAGGTTATCGGT
Source organism: Myxine glutinosa (assembly GCF_964187855.1). NCBI lineage: Eukaryota > Metazoa > Chordata > Myxini > Myxiniformes > Myxinidae > Myxine > Myxine glutinosa. Next base: position 20,333,395 of record NC_136274.1, read on the forward strand.
GTAAGAGAGGCCGCTGGACTTTGAAACGGCTTCAAAATGGCGAAGGGTTCTCAATTGACTTCAAGACACAATGGAGGGATGGAGTGTTCGAAGTAGCAGAGTTGCCCCCTAAGGGCACCTATGCCATGAGGGCAGTGCTGACGGACCCGGGTGAGTCAGATTACCTCCTAGCGGAGGTGCCAGACAATTTATGGCCTAAGAGCGACGATGAGGTTGGACGGATGCGAGACGCCAAACCTCTAGTGATAGCAGTGCAGCCGGGGATGCGCTTGCCAAACGTAAAACAGTATAAGCTACGACCTGAGGCCGACGTAGGCATAGCACCAGTAATTCAATCCCTAGTGGAACAGAAAATTATCGTGGAAACTAACAGCCCATGTAATACACCAATTTTGCCAGTAAAAAAGCCGTCGAAGGACAAATGGAGGTTTGTACAGGATTTAAGGGAGGTGAACAAGGTGATACAGGGCATACACCCACTAGTTCCAAATGGAGAAACCCTCATGATGTCAATCCCGCCGGACGCAACATACTTCACAGTTATCGACCTTTGTTCTGCATTTTTCTCTGTGCCCATCGCGGCTGAGTCACAATACTTGTTCGCTTTCACCCATAGGGGGCGCCAGTATACTTGGACAGTACTACCTCCGGGGTTTTCAGATAGCCCCACTCTGTTTTCCCGGGCGCTGCACCGCGACCTGGCGGATGTGGAATTGAAGGGAGGGTCAGTGTTGTTGCAATACGTTGACGATTTGTTGATTTGCTCCCCTTCTAAGGAGGCGTGCGAAATGGATTCCATGGCCCTATTAAAGGCCTTGGCGGCCAAAGGCCACAAAGTAGGCAGACCAAAACTTCAGTTTGTGCGGAAGGTTGTAACTTACTTGGGACATGCCATTTCGCACGGAAAACGAGAATTGGATGCTGGACGGGTGACCGCTATCATGGAGCTGCCTCGCCCTCGCTCGCAACGGCAAATGCTGCGCTTCCTAGGTATGACGGGATATTGCCGCACTTGGATACTTGATTTTGCGCTGCTGGCTAAGCCACTGTACGAGGCGACCAAATCAAACGCCCCGGACGAATTGGTATGGACGGAGGAATTGAGGCGATGTTTTGACGGGCTGAAAAAGGCGTTGGTCACGGCACCGTCATTAGGACTCCCGGATTATGCGAAACCATTTACCCTTTACACTCACGCCGTGGGAGGTTTCGCCCAGTCAGTTTTGACACAGACCCATGGGGATAAGGAGCGGCCGGTAGCCTACTTTAGTAAAAAGTTAGACCCGGTCGAACGAGGGTTTCCGGTGTGCCTGCAAGCCGTGGCAGCAGCCAGGTACGCAGTAGAAAGAACAGCGGACATCGTTATGGGACACCCAGTAACGCTACGGGTACCGCATTGCGTCACTTCGCTGTTGTTACAGCGAAGCACACAGCATTTGTCTAACACTAGATTAATGCAATACGAATCCGCACTGATCACTGCAGCCAACATCACAATCGAACGTTGCACGACACTCAACCCAGCCTCACTGATGCCCACCCCTGAGGAGGGCGAACCCCATGTGTGCGCCGACGTTGTGCAGCTAGTCTCCACGGTGCGATCGGATTTAAAGGACAATCCCCTAGAATACCCCGACTGTACATATTATGTCGATGGATCAGCTAGGCGCGCATGGGACGGGTCCCTGTTGTCCGGGTACGCCGTGTGCTCGGATAGCGAAACGGTAGAAAGCGGGCGTCCTCCACCTACATTTTCCGCACAGCAGGCGGAGCTGTGCGCCCTGACCAGAGCGTGCAGCTTGGCGGAAGGCCTTGCCGTCAATATTTACACAGATTCGGCCTACGCTCACGGCGTAGTCCACGATAAAGGGGCCATCTGGAAGATGAGAGGTTTTCTCACATCTGCCGGTTCAGTAATAAAGAATGGCGCGTTGGTAGAAGGGCTCCTCCGAAGCATTTTACTTCCCCGCGCTATCGCGGTAATTAAGTGTCGTGGCCACCAAAGGGCGGACACTGACGTTGCCCGGGGCAATGCAAGGGCGGACGAGGCGGCAGGAAAGGCCGCCAACCAACAGATAGAACGCAACATGCCGATGGTGACACGAGCAAAGAAGACATCCGCACAGATTGCTGACATACCGACTGTGGGACCACCCGCCACACCAACTAAGGACGATATCATAAATTTGCAGAACGCTGCACCGACGGCCGAACACGAGGACTGGCTCAAGCGAGGGGCGATACGCCTCGGGCCAGGAGAAATATGGACCCTTGACGAGAAACCTATAGCACCCCAGGCTTTACTGCCTTGGCTGGCACGCATGGCGCATCAAAATGGTCATGTGTGCCAAAGGGGGGTGATGGGACAGATAATCTACACTTGGGCAGCGCCAGGACTGTCACGGATTGTATCCGAAGTGTGCCGATCGTGCGTGGTCTGCCAGCAACACAATAGAGGGGCGCCGCCGAAACATGCACATGACGGGGGACGGCCCCCGCCTAGTGGGCCGTTCGCAACTATCGAGTTCGATTTTACAGAATTGGAACCAAGCATGTCGTTTCGCTATGTGTTGGTAATAGTAGATACGTTCACCAAATGGGTCGAAGCTTACCCATGCGTCAAGTCCGATGCCCCGACAGTAGTGAAGCGCCTTGTGCGGGATTTTATGTGCAGATTTGGCATTCCCCAGATAATTTCGTCAGATCAAGGGGGTCATTTCACGGCGCAGGTGGTCAAGGGCATCCTGAAGGCGTTGGGCGTTAAACAGTCCTTCCATTGCGTTTACCACCCACAGTCATCGGGACTTGTGGAACGAACGAATAAGACTTTAAAGAATAAACTAGCGAAACTTTGCGCAGACACAGGCTTGCGGTGGCCAGAGGCTCTCCCGCTTGCGTTGATGAGCATCCGTTCCACCCCGGGTCGCACTACGGGCCTTTCCCCCCACGAAATATTAATGGGACGACCTATGAGCTTGCCCGTTTCAGCACCAACGGACATGTCCACCCTTGCTTTACCAGTAATGGATGACATGCTTTTGAGATTTTGCATAGGCTTGTCCAATGTGGCACGCAGCATCCATGCTCGAGTACGAGAGGCGCTGCCTGAACCAATAGGCCATGCCATCCACGACTTCCAAGCCGGCGACTGGGTGCTCGTAAAGCACTTCACCCGCAAGGCTGCTTTGGAGCCACGGTGGAAGGGACCATTCCAGGTGCTACTGGTCACACCAACGGCAGTCTTCTGCGAGGGTAAACCTTCGTGGTTCCACGCCACCCATTGTAAGTTGTCCATCCCCGCACCACAAGCCACACAAGACACCGCACCTCACATTGCTGAAGACAATGCACCGTCTAGGGCACTACAGTCTCCTAAGGGCGGCGATGATGGTCATGATGATGGGAATTCTGGGTAGCTGCCGCAAACCCCCTGCCAAAGATAGGCTCTTGCACTTTGAGCTATCAAGAAAGGACCTCCCCAAGTACCCAGGACCCGACAACTATTCAGCATTTCCCCTCTACCCCGTCAAGTATATAACGGCTCACTGGGGAGACAAAATAGCGGTGAATTGCTGTAACTTGGAAACAAGCTTTAAGTGGTTATCTGTAAGATGGGTGGAAGCTATAGTGGTACACAATAAGACACCACTGGCATGCATGACAAGACCACGCCTAGTCCTGACTAAGGTTAGGAAAGTGGAAAATGGAACATACACTGGGGACATAAACAGTCGATATGCCCCAGGATATCGATGGGGCAAGGGCATTGAGAATACTACCCTCTTATTGCATTATACCCCCATTGGCCCGGATACAACAATGATACTTGAATGTGGAATATGGCCCCCTCGCACGATAATCCCAAATGGAACTGCACCCTACTTACGACCTAGTTGCGCCGCCTATGTCATTAAAACCCCGCCTGCCCAGGAAGTAAGAAGGAAGCCAGAGGAGAACACATACTGGAAGGTTGCACGGCATATGGCCACATTACAGAATAGAACACGGTGTTGGATGTGTATGCACCTTCCCCGCACCAGCACAGCAGGAATACCAATGGTAGTGTTACCCCTATCACTCAATGATTTGTGCTCGAAGCCACTAGATACCAAATGCCTTAGTACAACCCTGACAAGCCAAGGTTCTGACGGAACCGCGTGTAAACGAGTTTTCCAGTACTCCCCCCCTATCCAGTCCCGACACTTTGAGGAACGTCCGGCGCCGGTTTGGGTTAAGCCGGCAAAGGGGGCCCTCTGCTTAGAAGGAAAGGGCCAAATAATGGTAGGCAAATCCGTGTGTAGAGATACCCTCCTCGCGGACCCTAGGGAAGGGAAACACATGCTGTTAGTAAATGTTACAAGTTCGCCCTTACATAACCTCACACACCTCCAGTTGGCATGGGAAGGGGAAAACGGAACAAACACTATCCCAGACCTTCGCACTTGTATGACCACTCATTTAGTGGCTCCACACGGGACCATGTTTGTATGCGGGAACAAAGCTTACCCGTATTTACCTGATAATTGGGGAGGTATTTGCTATTTAGGATCAGTTTTCCCAGAAATGGAAATGCGACAACACTTGCATAATACCCCTGCACTCATAAGGACACAACGAAGCACCTATTGGCACGACGACGGCACCACCACCTTACACGGCCCTGATTGGGAGAAAGCCGTTAGTTTCTTCTTCCCATGGGCTGGGACGGTCATGAGCAGTTACCGCATTGACAAAATTGCGTTAATCTTAGAAAGTGTGGCCAACGCCACCGCTACAGCACATGACGAAATGTTGGACACGGTTGTCCACCTGCGTACCATGGTTATGCAAAATAGGGTTGCGTTAGATATGCTACTGGCAGAACGAGGAGGGGTATGTGGGATAATTGAGGGTAGATGTTGCACTTTTATTCCTGATCCTTCACAGGGGGTCAGTGCTGCTATTATAAGGTTAAGGGAAAGTGCTCATATATTGACAAGGGATCGAATGGATCGAGAAGCCTCCCACCAGTGGCTTACTGACTGGTTTAAAGGGTGGACAGGTACGATAGTAAAGTGGGTATTGACCGCCTTGGCAATAGTCCTTGGAATCGTGGTTAGTTGTGTATTAATCAAGGCTTTAGTCCTTGCGTGTGTGAGAAAGTTTACCACAGGATGGACACTGAAGACGACAACAGAAAAGGCCATGGTGATGATCGATAAGCTGATCGCGGGTCCAGATGACACACCGGCCGTCGACGTGACTGCAGACCGCGGATCCTGGAACGACGACCCGGACGAGTCACTGGGCCGCGACAATGAGATCTCCGCTTCCGAAGATTGTTCTTCCATTGTTGATATTACCGATAATGATTTTGATTACACAGTTGCGGACCTCAGAGCATTTCAGGCTGCCAGGAGGCCGATTACTCTGGACCCCAACATGTCGCATGCAGACGCCAACGAGTTCCTAAGGGATTCCTCGCATTTTTTCTCGATGTGTAAGGCTATGACTGTTGCGGGCCGCCGACGCCGCAGGCCTACGCCACCTGAGAATAATGTTACTGATGATGATACCAATGATGATGTGGGCCCCTCGCAAGGGCCCCCGACTGATGTTTATGTCTCAATGCAGGCCTTGCCTCTTTATGTTTCACGAGCTCACCTTTATGTCTCACAAGCTCACAGTGAGTCAAACGTCACTGACCCAGTCCGGGATTTGGACCCAACTGCAAACCCAAGCCCGGATGGAGAGGAACTCAATCGTGGAGATACTCTGAGTTCCGAATCTGATTGTTTTACGAATTCGTCCAGGGATAGTAGCGATGGAAGCAGCATCGCCTCGGACGATCTCGACTTTGACCCAAAGGAAGTTGCTCTCCCTCCTTTGGACCGTTATGCTTTGTTTTATGGCCATAGGTTTGAGCCACCTGATACTGATGATGTTGTGTCTTCCCCAGATCACCAGCATGTAAGAGACCTC
>NC_136274.1:20344355-20594355 GCF_964187855.1 Myxine glutinosa
CACGAAATGGTGTATTTTAGTATGATTAGTAACATAGCAGAGTACCCACCCTCTGGGCAATCTTGTTCCACACATGCAACATATTCTTCTGACACCTCCCTTTATTTGGGCGGTGAAGAGGCAACAGACTGCCTCGATCGCTCCCAAAAATAAAATTAACTCAGTTTACGCATAGGAAACGAAAACCTGTATACTGCTTATGTGCATATATTATACATTGTGGTTATATAGCCCAGATAATAATTCCAATTGCATCCACCCTCCCCCAAAAGAAGAAAATGCCAAGATGGACGAATTGAAGGAATCAAATGAAGCTTGCACATGCACAAGTTCAGGGTGCCCTCATTGATACTTGAAAGTTTCAGCTTCCTTGGTCAAACCCTCTAGGAGTAGATCATACATACATACATACATACACATACATACATACACACATACATACATGCATACATACTGTTGTAGCGGCTACCGCTGGGTTTTCACAATCGCCTTGCACCTATCAAGGACGCGGAGCGATCACCATGCCGGGCTCGTCCAGGACGCCCGGGCAGGCCCGCGCTCAACTTGCCAGGCCTAGGTCGAGACGCTCGGCCACGCCCCCTCTCGCCTTTCCTGGGCAAACGCTCCGGGATAATGTATGTATATATATTGCTGCCCGATAAACGGGCTTTTCAGAGTACCTGAGTGTTTTGTTTGAATAAAGCAACTCGGACGAATTCCAGCTTTTTGTCGCGTCCATTCTTCCGATCGACGTGGGAGCCCGAGCTCCTTCATTGGTGACCTACCGACATGGACACGGCAGTGGCCCTTAAACTGCCTACCTTCTGGGAGGCTCACGCGGCGGTTTGGTTCGCACAGGCGGACTCCCTGTTCGCCCTGCGAGGCATCACGGCCGACGACACCCGCTTCCACCATGTGGTAGCAGCGCTCGGTTCAGCCACCGCGGCCCGCGCCCTGAGCCTCCTCGAGAGCCCGCCAGCCACTGACAAATACGGTGCGATTAAAAAGCTCCTCCTCGACGCTTTCGCCCTCCCATCGGCGGAACTCGCACGGCGCCTGCTCGACCTGCCCGACCTCGGTGACACGCGCCCTTCCGAGCGAATGGACTACATGCTTTCGCTGCTCGGCGAGCACTCTCCGGCAATCCTGTTCCAGGAGCTGTTCCTCCGTCAGCTGCCTAGCCCGGTACGCCTCGCCCTGGCAAGCACGACGATCACGGATCCCCGTGCCCTTGCCAGGGAAGCCGACAAGATCTCCGCCGCAGGCCAGCGCATCGCAGCAGCGACCTGGGGCCCACCCCCGTCCGACGCAACACCCATGGCGCCCGAGCATCCGGCACGGTCGACGACCGAACTGCCGACGCAATTGGCGGCCACTACACCGAGCCGACCACCTCCAGCACGACGACCGGGGCCTCCACCTGACCAAGCGTGGTGTTACTATCATGCCAGGTTCGGACAGAAGGCCCGGACATGCCGACCCCCGTGCACCTTCGGCAGGCCGGGAAACGGCCGGGCCGGTGTTCATTACCAGCCATGAGCGCCGGCCACACGGGCAACTTACTGTTCATCACGGATAAAGCGTCCGGACGGCGCTTCCTGTGCGACACCGGCGCCCAACTGAGCGTCATACCCGCCTCTGACCAGGACAGGCAGTCCGCGGTTTGCGGCCCCTCCTTGGTTGCGGCCAACGGATCGGCCATCCGCAACTTCGGCCCGCGCAACGTCACCCTCTGCTTCGGCGGCCAACGCTTTGCTTGGACGTTTGTAACCGCAAACGTGCCCATGGCTCTGCTAGGCGCCGACTTCCTCTGCGCACACGGACTGCTGGTGGACGTCCAACGGCGTTGTTTAATCAACGCCGAAACCTTCAGCTCCCTGGTATGCACATTGAGCAGCTCCGCGCCGACCGAGCTGGCATGCGCCCTCCCGGCGGCGAACGAGTTTGCTCGCCTGCTCACGGAGTTCCCGGCCCTCACGCGGCCGACGTTTTCGGCCGTCGCAGTACGGCATGGGATCGAGCACCACATACCAACCACGGGCCCGCCGGTCTACACCAGAGCCTGCCGCCTCGACCCAGCCAAGCTCGCCATGGCCAAAGCCGAGTTCGACGCTTTAGAACACCTCGGCATCGTGCGGCGCTCCGATAGCGCGTGGGCTTCGCCACTACACATCATCCCAAAGCCAGGGGGCGGCTGGCGCCCATGTCACGACTAACGCCACCTTAACGACGCTACCACCCCCGACAGGTATCCGATCCCGCACATCCAAGACTTCTCCGCCCGTCTGGCGGGACGGGTCATTTTTTCGAAAATTGATCTCATACGGGGATATCACCAGGTACCTGTCAGGGCGGCCGACGTCCCTAAAACGGCAGTCATCACGCCGTTGGGCTTATTCGAATTCTTACGGATGCCGTTTGGTCTCAAGAACGCAGCTCAGGCGTTCCAGCGCTTGATGGACGGCGTGCTGCGTGACCTGCCGTTCCTTTTCGTTTACCTGGACGACATCCTCGTCGCCAGCACGTCCCGGGCCGAGCATCTCCTCCACCTCCGAACACTGTTCGGGCGCCTCAGCGAGCACGGCCTCATCATCAACCCGGCCAAATGCCACTTCGGCACGACGGCCGTTGATTTTTTGGGCCACCACATCACCAAGAACGGGGCCGTGCCGCTGCCAACCAAGGTCGAGGCCATCACAACGTTCCCGCGTCCCCGCACCATAAAGGCCCTGCAGGAATTCCTGGGAATGGTGAATTTTTATCACCGCTTCGTGCCCCGCGCTGCTCAACTCATGCGGCCCTTCTACGAAGCCCTCCGGGGCAAGCCGGCCAAGCACGACATCGCCTGGTCCGCAGCAATGGACTCGGCCTTCCAAAGCTCAAAGCGGGCCCTCGCCGACGCAACACTGCTCGCTCACCCGGTGCTCAACGCTCCCATCGCCCTCACCACGGATGCCTACGACTACGCGGTGGGCGCCGTACATGAGCAATGGGTGAACGGGGTTTGGCAGCCACTCGCTTTTTTCAGCCGGCAGCTCCGGCCGAACAAGCTCAAATACAGCATGTTTGACCGTGAGCTCCTCGGTCTACACCTGGCCGTCCGCCATTTCCGCCACCTCCTGGAGGGCCGACCTTTCACGGCGTTCGTCGACCACAAGCCGTTGGTTTACACAATGGCCAAGGTCACGGAGCCGTGGTCGGCCCGCCAACAGCGCCACCTCTCCGCCGTGTCGGAGTTTATCACGGACATCCGGCACGTCGCCGGCAAAAACAACGCCGTGGCCGACTGTCTTTCCCGGGCCAGCGCGAACGCGGTCCACCTGGGCGTGGACTTCGCGCTTATGGCGGCGGACCAAACCACCGACACCACTGTGCAAGCCCTCCGGGCGGTGGACACGGGCCTCCGCCTGGCCGACATCCCCTTCGCGGATACTGTCCTGCTCTGCGACGTCTCCCAAGGCCAGCCTCGCCCCATCGTGCCCGTCACCTGGCAACGCCGCATCTTCGTCTCCCTCCACGGCCTTTCCCACCCGGGCCGGAAAGCTTCCCAGAAGCTGGTGTCGGCGCGATTCGTCTGGCACGGCCTTCGTCGGGACGTCCGCGATTGGACCAGCACCTGCACAGCCTGCCAACGGGCCAAGGTCCACCGACACACCCAGGCCCCGCTGGCACCTTTCACCGTGCCCGAACGACGTTTCGACCACGTCAACGTGGATCTGGTGGGCCCCCTCCCCCCGTCACGGGGGTTCACACACCTGCTCACCATGGTGGACAGGACCACCAGGTGGCCGGAGGCCGTTCCCCTCGTCTCCACCACCACCGCCGACGTGGCGCAGGCTTTCATCGCCACCTGGGTCGCCCCGCTTCGGCGCACCGGCGGACATCTCATCAGACCGCGGACCAGAGTTCACCTCCGAGCTGTGGGGCGCGGTCGCCCGCAACCTGGGGGTCAAGCTCCACCGTACTACGGCCTACCACCCCCAAGCAAATGGGTTGTGCGAGCGATTCCACCGCTCCATGAAGGCCGCGCTCATGGCCGGCCTTCAAGACGGCGGTTGGGCCGACCGGCTGCCGTGGGTCCTTTTGGGCCTCCGCACGGCCCACAAGGAGGACCTCCAGGCATCCACCGCCGAGCTTGTCTATGGCCAGGCGCTACGCGTCCCGGGCGAATTCGTGCCCGACGCTACCAGTCCCTGGTCCGCAGCTCACCAGCGCTCGGACCTCCAGGAGGCCGCCCAACGGTTTGCCCCCGTGCCAACATCCCACCACGGTGACCCCCAGTCCTACGTCCCCCCAGCACTTCACACAGCGGAGTATGTTTTTGTGCGTCACGATGCACATCGGGGGCCACTCCAGCCGCCGTACGACGGGCCCTTCCGGGTCCTGCGACGGGACGACAAGTCGTTCGTCATCGACATCGGCGGCAGGTCGGACCGGATAGCGGTGGACCGCCTCAAGCCGGCGCAACTGGACGTCAACCAACCACCATGGGTGGCCCTTCCGCCGCGGCGAGGCCGCCCCCCGTCCACTGTGCCACCCACTCGACCGCCCACCACCACACCGCACCCCCCCCCCCCACGACCCGCCAGGGGTCGCTTCGGCCGGGTCATCAGGACCCCCCTCAAATTGACCATGCCGGTGCAAGTCGATTCTGGGGGGACGTGTGTAGCGGCTACCGCTGGGTTTTCACAATCGCCTTGCACCTATCAAGGACGCGGAGCGATCACCATGCCGGGCTCGTCCAGAACGCCCGGGCAGGCCCGCGCTCAACTTGCCAGGCCTCGGTCGGGACGCTCGGCCACGCCCCCTCTCGCCTTTCCTGGGCAAACGCTCCGGGATAATGTGTGTATATATATTGCTGCCCGATAAACGGGCTTTTCAGAGTACCTGAGTGTTTTGTTTGATTAAAGCAACTCGGACGAATTCCAGCTTTTTGTCGCGTCCATTCTTCCGATCGACGTGGGAGCCCGAGCTCCTTCACTGTTGCGGTTTAGGAAGTCGTCGGGGTGTCACATTCAATACATAAGGGATTCGCTCCTTAGATATTTCCACAGTAATTGTCTCTAGTTAAGGTTACCTTTTCCCTTGCATGAGGAACAGGGAAATTCGTTGTGATGTGACCATCAGTCGTAATTCCCTCCATAATCCTGCTCATCACCGATTCCCTCCGTAATCCCGCTCATCACCGATTCCCTCCATAATCCCGCTCATCACCGATTCCCTCCGTAATCCCGCTCATCACCGATTCCCTCCGTAATCCCGCTCATCACCGATTCCCTCCGTAATCCCGCTCATCACCGATTCCCTCCGTAATCCCGCTCATCACCGATTCCCTCCGTAATCCCGCTCATCACCAATTCCCTTCGTAATCCCGCCCATCACCAATTCCCCCCATAGTCCCGCTCATCACCAATTCCCTTCGTAATCCCGCTCATCACCAATTCCCTTCGTAATCCCGCTCATCACCAATTCCCTCCGTAATCCCGCTCATCACCGATTCCCTCCGTAATCCCGCTCATCACCGATTCCCTCCGTAATCCCGCTCATCACCAATTCCCTTCGTAATCCCGCTCATCACCAATTCCCCCCATAGTCCCGCTCATCACCAATTCCCTTCGTAATCCCGCTCATCACCAATTCCCTTCGTAATCCCGCTCATCACCAATTCCCTCCATAATCCCGCTCATCACCAATTCCCTCCGTAATCCCGCTCATCACCGATTCCCTCCATAATCCCGCTCATCACCAATTCCCTCCATAATCCCGCTCATCACCGATTCCCTCCGTAATCCCGCTCATCACCAATTTCCTTCGTAATCCCGCTCATCACCGATTCACTCCTAATCCAGCTCATCACCGATTCCATCCGTAATCCCGCTCATCACCGATTCCCTCCGTAATACCGCTCATCATCGATTCCCTCCGTAATCCCGCTCATCACCGATTCCCTCCGTAATCCCGCTCATCACCGATTCCCTCCGTAATCCCGCTCATCACCGATTCCCTCCGTAATCCCGCTCATCACCGATTCCCTCCGTAATCCCGCTCATCACCGATTCCCTCTGTAATCCCGCTCATCACCGATGCCCTCCGTAATCCCGCTCATCACCGATTCCCTCCGTAATCCCGCTCATCACCGATTCCCTCCGTAATCCCGCTCATCATCGATTCCCTCCGTAATCCCGCTCATCACCGATTCCCTCCGTAATCCCGCTCATCACCGATTCCCTCCGTAATCCCGCTCATCACCGATTCCCTCCGTAATCCCGCTCATCACCGATTCCCTTCGTAATCCCGCTCATCACCAATTCCCCCCATAGTCCCGCTCATCACCAATTCCCTCCGTAATCCCGCTCATCATCGATTCCCTCCGTAATCCCGCTCATCACCGATTCCCTCCGTAATCCCGCTCATCACCGATTCCCTCCGTAATCCCGCTCATCACCGATTCCCTCCGTAATCCCGCTCATCACCAATTCCCTTCGTAATCCCGCTCATCACCAATTCCCCCCATAGTCCCGCTCATCACCAATTCCCTTCGTAATCCCGCTCATCACCAATTCCCTTTGTAATCCCGCTCATCACCAATTCCCTCCGTAATCCCACTCATCACCAATTCCCTCCGTAATCCCGCTCATCACCGATTCCCTCCATAATCCCGCTCATCACCAATTCCCTCCATAATCCCGCTCATCACCGATTCCCTCCGTAATCCCGCTCATCACCAATTTCCTTCGTAATCCCGCTCATCACCGATTCACTCCTAATCCAGCTCATCACCGATTCCATCCGTAATCCCGCTCATCACCGATTCCCTCCGTAATCCCGCTCATCATCGATTCCCTCCGTAATCCCGCTCATCACCGATTCCCTCCGTAATCCCGCTCATCACCGATTCCCTCCGTAATCCCGCTCATCACCGATTCCCTCCGTAATCCCGCTCATCACCGATTCCCTCTGTAATCCCGCTCATCACCGATGCCCTCCGTAATCCCGCTCATCACCGATTCCCTCCGTAATCCCGCTCATCACCGATTCCCTCCGTAATCCCGCTCATCATCGATTCCCTCCGTAATCCCGCTCATCACCGATTCCCTCCGTAATCCCGCTCATCACCAATTCCCTCCGTAATCCCGCTCATCAGCAATTCCCTCCATAATCCCGCTCATCACCGATTCCCTCCGTAATCCCGCTCATCACCAATTCCCTCCGTAATCCTACTCATCACCGATTCACTCCTAATCCAGCTCATCACCAATTCCCTCCATAATCCTGCTCATCACCAATTCCCTTCGTAATCCCGCTCATCACCAATTCCCCCCATAGTCCCGCTCATCACCAATTCCCTTCGTAATCCCGCTCATCACCAATTCCCTTCGTAATCCCGCTCATCACCAATTCCCTCCGTAATCCCGCTCATCACCGATTCCCTCCGTAATCCCGCTCATCACCGATTCCCTCCATAACCCACTCATCACCAATTCCCTCCATAATCCCGCTCATCACCGATTCCCTCCGTAATTCCGCTCATCACCAATTCCCTTCGTAATCCCGCTCATCACCAATTCCCTCCGTAATCCCACTCATCACCAATTCCCTCCATAATCCCGCTCATCACCAATTCCCTTCGTAATCCCGCTCATCACCAATTCCCCCGATAGTCCCGCTCATCACCAATTCCCTTCGTAATCCCGCTCATCACCAATTCCCTTCGTAATCCCGCTCATCACCAATTCCCTCCGTAATCCCGCTCATCACCAATTCCCTCCGTAATCCCGCTCATCACCGATTCCCTCCATAATCCCGCTCATCACCAATTCCCTCCATAATCCCGCTCATCACCGATTCCCTCCGTAATCCCGCTCATCACCAATTCCCTCCGTAATCCCGCTCATCACCGATTCCCTCCATAATCCCGCTCATCACCAATTCCCTCCATAATCCCGCTCATCACCGATTCCCTCCGTAATCCCGCTCATCACCAATTCCCTTCGTAATCCCGCTCATCACCGATTCACTCCTAATCCAGCTCATCACCGATTCCATCCGTAATCCCGCTCATCACCGATTCCCTCCGTAATCCCGCTCATCATCGATTCCCTCCGTAATCCCGCTCATCACCGATTCCCTCCGTAATCCCGCTCATCACCGATTCCCTCCGTAATCCCGCTCATCACCGATTCCCTCCGTAATCCCGCTCATCACCGATTCCCTTCGTAATCCCGCTCATCACCAATTCCCCCCATAGTCCCGCTCATCACCAATTCCCTCCGTAATCCCGCTCATCATCGATTCCCTCCGTAATCCCGCTCATCACCGATTCCCTCCGTAATCCCGCTCATCACCGATTCCCTCCGTAATCCCGCTCATCACCGATTCCCTCCGTAATCCCGCTCATCACCAATTCCCTTCGTAATCCCGCTCATCACCAATTCCCCCCATAGTCCCGCTCATCACCAATTCCCTTCGTAATCCCGCTCATCACCAATTCCCTTCGTAATCCCGCTCATCACCAATTCCCTCCGTAATCCCGCTCATCACCAATTCCCTCCGTAATCCCGCTCATCACCGATTCCCTCCATAATCCCGCTCATCACCAATTCCCTCCATAATCCCGCTCATCACCGATTCCCTCCGTAATCCCGCTCATCACCAATTTCCTTCGTAATCCCGCTCATCACCGATTCACTCCTAATCCAGCTCATCACCGATTCCATCCGTAATCCCGCTCATCACCGATTCCCTCCGTAATCCCGCTCATCATCGATTCCCTCCGTAATCCCGCTCATCACCGATTCCCTCCGTAATCCCGCTCATCACCGATTCCCTCCGTAATCCCGCTCATCACCGATTCCCTCCGTAATCCCGCTCATCACCGATTCCCTCTGTAATCCCGCTCATCACCGATGCCCTCCGTAATCCCGCTCATCACCGATTCCCTCCGTAATCCCGCTCATCACCGATTCCCTCCGTAATCCCGCTCATCATCGATTCCCTCCGTAATCCCGCTCATCACCGATTCCCTCCGTAATCCCGCTCATCACCAATTCCCTCCGTAATCCCGCTCATCACCAATTCCCTCCGTAATCCCGCTCATCACCGATTCCCTCCGTAATCCCGCTCATCACCAATTCCCTCCGTAATCCTACTCATCACCGATTCACTCCTAATCCAGCTCATCACCAATTCCCTCCATAATCCTGCTCATCACCAATTCCCTTCGTAATCCCGCTCATCACCAATTCCCCCCATAGTCCCGCTCATCACCAATTCCCTTCGTAATCCCGCTCATCACCAATTCCCTTCATAATCCCGCTCATCACCAATTCCCTCCGTAATCCCGCTCATCACCGATTCCCTCCGTAATCCCGCTCATCACCGATTCCCTCCATAATCCCACTCATCACCAATTCCCTCCATAATCCCGCTCATCACCGATTCCCTCCGTAATTCCGCTCATCACCAATTCCCTTCGTAATCCCGCTCATCACCAATTCCCTCCGTAATCCCACTCATCACCAATTCCCTCCATAATCCCGCTCATCACCAATTCCCTTCGTAATCCCGCTCATCACCGATTCACTCCTAATCCACCTCATCACCGATTCCCTCCGTAATCCCGCTCATCACCAATTCCCTCCGTAATCCCGCTCATCATCGATTCCCTCCGTAATCCTGCTCATCACTGATGCCCTCCGTAATCCCGCTCATCACCGATTCCCTCCGTAATCCCACTCATCACCGATTCCCTCCGTAATCCCGCTCATCAACGATTCCCTCCGTAATCCCGATCATCACCAATTCACTCCGTAATCCCGCTCATCATCGATTCCCTCCGTAATCCTGCTCATCACCGATATCCTCCGTAATCCCGCTCATCACCGATTCCCTCCTAATCCAGCTCATCACCCATTCCCTCCTTAATCCTGCTCATCACCCATCCCCTCCTTAATCCTGCTCATCACCCATTCCCTTCTTAATCCTGCTCATCACCCATTCCCTCCTTAATCCTGCTCATCACCAATTCCCTCCGTAATCCCGCTCATCACCCATTCCCTCCTTAATCCTGCTCATCACCCATTCCCTCCTTAATCCCGCTCATCACCGATTCCCTCCATAACCCCGCTCATCACCGATGCCCTCCGTAATCCCGCTCATCACCGATTCCCTCCGTAATCCCGCTCATCACCGATCCCTCCGTAATCCCGCTCATCACCGATTCCCTCCGTAATCCGGCTCATCACCGATTCCCTCCGTAATCCCGCTCATCACCGATTCCCTCCGTAATCCGCTCATCACCGATTCCCTCCGTAATCCCGCTCATCACCGATTCCCTCCGTAATCCCGCTCATCACCGATTCCCTCCGTAATCCCGCTCATCACCGATTCCCTTCGTAATCCCGCTCATCACCAATTCCCTCCGTAATCCCGCTCATCACCAATTCCCTTCGTAATCCCGCTCATCACCGATTCACTCCTAATCCAGCTCATCACCGATTCCCTCCGTAATCCCACTCATCACCGATTCCCTCCGTAATCCCGCTCATCATCGATTCCCTCCGTAATCCCGCTCATCACCGATTCCCTCCGTAATCCCGCTCATCACCGATTCCCTCCGTAATCCCGCTCATCACCGATTCCCTCCGTAATCCCGCTCTTCACCGATTCCCTCTGTAATCCCGCTCATCACCGATGCCCTCCGTAATCCCGCTCATCACCGATTCCCTCCGTAATCCCGCTCATCACCGATTCCCTCCGTAATCCCGCTCATCATCGATTCCCTCTGTAATCCAGCTCATCACCGATTCCCTCCGTAATCCCGCTCATCACCAATTCCCTCCGTAATCCCGCTCATCACCAATTCCCTCCGTAATCCCGCTCATCACCGATTCCCTCCGTAATCCCGCTCATCACCAATTCCCTCCGTAATCCTACTCATCACCGATTCACTCCTAATCCAGCTCATCACCAATTCCCTCCATAATCCTGCTCATCACCAATTCCCTTCATAATCCCGCTCATCACCAATTCCCCCCATAGACCCGCTCATCACCAATTCCCTTCGTAATCCCGCTCATCACCAATTCCCTTCGTAATCCCGCTCATCACCAATTCCCTCCGTAATCCCGCTCATCACCAATTCCCTCCGTAATCCCGCTCATCACCAATTCCCTCCATAATCCTGCTCATCACCAATTCCCTTCGTAATCCTGCTCATCACCAATTCCCCCAATAGTCCCGCTCATCACCAATTCCCTCCGTAATCCTGCTCATCATCGATTCCCTCCGTAATCCCGCTCATCACCAATTCCCTCCGTAATCCCGCTCATCACCAATTCCCTCCGTAATCCCGCTCATCACCAATTCCCTCCGTAATCCCGCTCATCACATTTTCCCTCCGTAATCCCGCTCATCACCAATTCCCTCCGTAATCCCGCTCATCACCAATTCCCTCCGTAATCCCGCTCATCACCAATTCCCTTCGTAATCCCGCTCATCACCAATTCCCTCTGTAATCCCGCTCATCACCAATTCCCTCCATAATCCCGCTCATCACCAATTCCCTTCGTAATTCCGCTCATCACCGATTCACTCCTAATCCACCTCATCACCGATTCCCTCCGTAATCCCGCTCATCACCAATTCCCTCCGTAATCCTACTCATCACCGATTCAGTCCTAATGCAGCTCATCACCAATTCCCTCCATAATCCTGCTCATCACCAATTCCCTTCATAATCCCGCTCATCACCAATTCCCCCCATAGTCGCGCTCATCACCAATTCCCTTCGTAATCCCGCTCATCACCGATTCCCTTCGTAATCCCGCTCATCACCGATTCCCTCCGTAATCCCGCTCATCACCGATTCCCTCCGTAATCCCGCTCATCACCGATTCCCTCCGTAATCCCGCTCATCACCTATTCCCTCCGTAATCCCGCTCATCACCAATTCCCTCCGTAATCCCGCTCATCACCAATTCCCTCCGTAATCCCGCTCATCACCAATTCCCTCCGTAATCCTGCTCATCACCGATTCCCTCCGTAATCCCGCTCATCACCGATTCCCTCCGTAATCCCGCTCATCACCGATTCCCTCCGTAATCCCGCTCATCACCGATTCCCTCCGTAATCCCGCTCATCACCGATTCCCTCCGTAATCCCGCTCATCACCAATTCCCTTCGTAATCCCGCTCATCACCAATTCCCTCCGTAATCTCACTCATCACCAATTCCCTCCATAATCCCACTCATCACCAATTCCCTTCGTAATCCCGCTCATCACCGATTCACTCCTAATCCACCTCATCACCGATTCCCTCCGTAATCCCGCTCATCAACGATTCCCTCCATAATCCCGATCATCACCAATTCACTCCG
Organism: Myxine glutinosa; assembly: GCF_964187855.1. Taxonomy (NCBI): domain Eukaryota; kingdom Metazoa; phylum Chordata; class Myxini; order Myxiniformes; family Myxinidae; genus Myxine; species Myxine glutinosa. The sequence continues at coordinate 20,356,734 of NC_136274.1, forward strand.
TAATCCCGCTCATCATCGATTCCCTCCGTAATCCTGCTCATCACCCATTCCCTCCTTAATCCTGCTCATCACCCATCCCCTCCTTAATCCTGCTCATCACCCATTCCCTCCTTAATCCTGCTCATCACCCATTCCCTCCTTAATCCTGCTCATCACCATTTCCCTCCGTAATCCCGCTCATCACCCATTCCCTCCTTAATCCTGCTCATCACCCATTCCCTCCTTAATCCCGCTCATCACCGATTCCCTCCGTAATCCCGCTCATCACCGATGCCCTCCGTAATCCCGCTCATCACCGATTCCCTCCGTAATCCCGCTCATCACCGATCCCTCCGTAATCCCGCTCATCACCGATTCCCTCCGTAATCCGGCTCATCACCGATTCCCTCCGTAATCCCGCTCATCACCGATTCCCTCCGTAATCCGCTCATCACCGATTCCCTCCGTAATCCCGCTCATCACCGATTCGCTCCGTAATCCCGCTCATCACCGATTCCCACCGTAATCCCGCTCATCACCGATTCCCTTCGTAATCCCGCTCATCACCAATTCCCTCCGTAATCCCGCTCATCACCAATTCCCTTCGTAATCCCGCTCATCACCGATTCACTCCTAATCCAGCTCATCACCGATTCCCTCCGTAATCCCGCTCATCACCGATTCCCTCCGTAATCCCGCTCATCATCAATTCCCTCCGTAATCCCGCTCATCACCGATTCCCTCCGTAATCCCGCTCATCACCGATTCCCTCCGTAATCCCGCTCATCACCGATTCCCTCCGTAATCCCGCTCATCACCGATTCCCTCCGTAATCCCGCTCATCACCGATTCCCTCCGTAATCCCGCTCATCAACGATTCCCTCCGTAATCCTGCTCATCACCGATTCCCTCCTAATCCAGCTCATCACCCATTCCCTCCTTAATCCTGCTCATCACCCATTCCCTCCTTAATCCTGCTCATCACCCATTCCCTCCTTAATCCTGCTCATCACCCATTCCTTCCTTAATCCTGCTCATCACCCATTCCCTCCTTAATCCTGCTCATCACCCATTCCCTCCTTAATCCTGCTCATCACCAATTCCCTCCGTAATCCCGCTCATTACCCATTCCCTCCTTAATCCTGCTGATCACCCATTCCCTCCTTAATCCCGCTCATCACCGATTCCCTCCGTAATCCCGCTCATCACCGATTCCCTCCGTAATCCTGCTCATCACCGATTCCCTCCGTAATCCCGCTCATCACCGATTCCCTCCGTAATCCCGCTCATCACCAATTCCCTTCATAATCCCGCTCATCACCAATTCCCTCCGTAATCCCGCTCATCACCAATTCCCTTCGTAATCCCGCTCATCACCAATTCCCCCCATAGTCCCGCTCATCACCGATTCCCTCCGTAATCCCGCTCATCACCGATTCCCTCCGTAATCCCGCTCATCACCGATTCCCTCCGTAATCCCGCTCATCACCGATTCCCTCCGTAATGCCGCTCATCACCAATTCCCTCCGTAATCCCGCTCATCACCAATTCCCTCCGTAATCCCGCTCATCACCAATTCCCTCCATAATCCCGCTCATCACCAATTCCCTCCGTAATCCCGATCATCACCGATTCCCTCCGTAATCCCACTCATCACCGATTCCCTTCGTAATCCCGCTCATCACCAATTCCCTCCGTAATCCCGCTCATCACCAATTCCCTCCATAATCCCGCTCATCACCAATTCCCTTTGTAATCCCGCTCATCACCGATTCACTCCTAATCCAGCTCATCACCGATTCCCTCCGTAATCCCGCTCATCACAGATTCCCTCCATAATCCCGCTCATCACCGATTTCCTCAATAATCCCGCTCATCACCAATTCCCTCCGTAATCCCGCTCATCAACGATTCCCTCCATAATCCCGCTCATCACCGATTCCCTCTGTAATCCCGCTCATCACCGATTCCCTACATAATCCCGCTCATCACAGATTCCCTCCATAATCCCGCTCATCACCTATTTGCTCAATAATCCCGCTCATCACCAATTCCCTCCGTAATCCCGCTCATCAACGATTCCCTCCATAATCCCGCTCATCACCAATTCCCTCCGTAATCCCACTCATCATCAATTCCCTCAGTAAATCGCTCATCACCGATTCCCTCCATAATCCCGCTCATCACCGATTCCCTCCATAATCCCGCTCATCACCAATTCCCTCCGTAATCCCGCTCATCATCGATTCCCTCCGTAAATCGCTCATCACCGATTCCCTCCATAATCCCGGTCATCACCGATTCCCTCCTTAATCCCGCTCATCACCGATTCCCTCCGTAATCCCGCTCATCACCGATTCCCTCCGTAATCCCGCTCATCACCGATTCCCTCCGTAATCCCGCTCATCACCGATTCCCTCCTTAATCCCGCTCATCACCGATTCCCTCCGTAATCCCGCTCATCACCGATTCCCTCCGTAATCCCGCTCATCACCGATTCCCTCCGTAATCCCGCTCATCACCGATTCCCTCCGTAATCCCGCTCATCACCGATTCCCTCCGTAATCCCGCTCATCACCGATTCCCTCCATAATCCCGGTCATCACTGATTCCCTCTGTAATCTCACTGGTCACCGATTCCCTCCGTGATCCCTTTTTTCGTCAATCTCTTCTCACCCCTTTCTCCATTAAACGTTTCCTTCCCCACAGTTCCTACAGCAAACCATGCACAAAATACAACATGTTTTACAGTACACCAATTACGTTACAAAACACACATTCAAAGCCAAGATTAGCACTGCCATCCCCATCCTCGAGTTCTCTGTTGCTACCAAAATACTAGCACTGCACATAACGGCAAGGAACACGACGTCATTCTGCGACAAAGAAGAGCCAATGGGAAAGAAACACGAGTGGGTCAAAGGGTATTGGGGTACCCGTTGCTCCCCGAAGTCCCGCTCCGCTCAAGGCCCATAAAAGCCCTAACACTCCTGTGGGCGCCATTGACTCGCGCAGCAATGGAAGGGAACGTGGACAAGAGCTGCCTGCCTTCCTACCTGTCTGTGTTGAGCCAGATAATGGAGCGAGACGAGTTGCACTAGGCAAATGGCAGCACAAGATCTTTGGGGTGCAGTGGCTACATACTGACACACACGACCTTTCCTACATTCTCAAATTCATCTATCTGAGGCGCACAAGAGAGCACTAAAAGAGCAATCGGCGATTACTCTCTTGACTGGTGTGGACGAGAGACTGATATGCTTGTCACACTTTTCTTCCATCATCTATGCTGCACTGGCTACACTACCTTCTTTCACTACCGTTCTCTACCCTCCACTTTGGGACCAATGTATGCCAACCAGCTTGCGTCTGGTGAGCGAGAGGCTGCAACCACACCTAAACCTATTTCCCTTTTTTCCCCTTTCATTCTCTCTAATTTCCCTGGAATGAGCGAGGCGCGTGTGCCTTGTGTTTAGATGAGTTAATAAGGTGTAAGGGGTTCTCTCGTGCTTCGGGGTTAAGTTCTGTTCTTTGTGTCACTGCATTCTCTCCATGCTTTTGCTCGGTCATACATAATAAATTGATACAGGGTGAGAAGTCTGGAGCGTGGTTCCCCATCTAAGATGGGTAAAATTACCGGTAAAGTAATGTGAGCCCTGGAGAAGGGAACCTGACAGAATTATCCTCATCAGACGGTTTCCGTGGTTCCTCAGCAACTGGTCGGGTCTATCCGTGGCTTGTCGGCTTCAGGGTTGGAGGTCGAGTAGCTAGTCCAAGCCACCCACTCGTGATCCGAGCTACTCTCGCACCCGTAACAATACATACATACATACATACATACATACATACACTTGCTCCATTGTATATTGTGAGAAACAACCTTGTTCTCACCAAATTAGTGCCCCGCCCACCACGTCACGTGACCTCCTTTCAGCCTCACGCGATTGGGTGGCTATTCGGCACGCGATTGGTGGAGGGTGAGAGAGCCGGCCGCCATCTTGTGCGACGGACGTGGCTCGAAGGCGTTGAGTGGAAAATAGAAAAAACGGGGATTTTTTAAGCCTCACGACAGCCGAGTTGTGCTGATCGTTTATAGCTCTGTATTTTAAGAGTGAGTAACTCCGGAAGAGAACGAGTGATTCCCGGATATCGTAGATTGGAACTCTGAGTCATATTGCCTGTGTCGTGTTTGGAGCTTCGGGTGCCGACAGTTCCTGCAGGCTTTGTGCTGTGTATTCCACTCTGTTACCATCCATTGTTTTTGAGATCGAGCCAATAAATCATCGTGCCTACCCCTAGAGGCCGGTTAAAACACAGTTGTGTTTATTGAGTTCTCTTTGTCCACCCCGTGGACTACTTGAAGCCCGGACATTAACGTCAGTATTCCGGGCTGGAAGCATTTAACAGCCGGAGTCGCGACAAATGGGTTGCTCGTCCAAGGATTATTCAAGTAAGAGACATTCGAACTGAGACGGGAATTCTGCAGTGGACGACATCTTCCTGCATCTGCTCATCGTTTCCTCACCAGCAGACGCCATCTTGGAGGAACTTTCTCACCAGCAGACGCCATCTTGGAGGAACCTTCTCACCAGCAGACGCCATCTTGGAGGAACCTTCTCACCAGCAGACGCCATCTTGGAGGAACCTTCTCACCAGCAGACGCCATCTTGGAGGAACCTTCTCACCAGCAGACGCCATCTTGGAGGAACCTTCTCACCAGCAGACGCCATCTTGGAGGAACCTTCTCACCAGCAGACGCCATCTTGGAGGAACTTTCTCACCATAGGACGCTATCTTGTGTGGTACTTCACTACCGGATAAGTGAATAGTTTACGGATCCCTCCAAACAAACCGACATAAAAAAAAAAAAAAAAAAAAAAAAACGTGAGTTATTTGTACGTTGCATTTTTCTCATTGGCAATTTGATGTGCGTTGGTGATATTGTGTAGTTCGTGTCGTATTTCCCCAACAGAGCGTTGTGTTTGAATTACGTGTACCACCCCAATATTGTTTGCCTCCCCTGGGTGAATTGCCGTCCCATGTGGTGAAAGATATTGCTGAAATATTTCGATCCAGCCTCCTTTTAGACTCAGTGTTTTGTGCCTTGTCTTATGATAACTCGTAGCCAAGCTATATCGACCAGAGAAGTGAGAGTTCAACCTGATCATGTTGACAGTCACGTGGGTGGCGATGTGAGCGACGCAATCAGCCTTGACCCGGTCACTAAACCCGATATGTTAGGAAGCGATCCCATCATGACTAAATGCATGCGTTCGACCTTCTGGACCGGGCTGACTCCGGTTCAACAACTCGACATGTATAACAGGGAGAATGACAGGGCAGAGGCAGAGCGTATTAAGCGAGAAGACCGAGAGCATGCGGCAGCAGAGAGAGAGCATGCGGCAGCAGAGAGAGAGCATGCGGCAGCGGAAGCTGAACGCATCAGAGAGCATGAGTTGCGAATGTTGACTGAACGACTGCGGGCAGAGGTGTCTGCTGCAAGCGTCCCGGAAACTGTTCATGTTCGTTTGCCGGACTGGACGGGAGACACGAAGCCAGAAGCGTATCTGGAGATGGCGGAGAAGTTGTTGGCTTCCGGTGGCATTGATGAGAGCTTGTGGGTCGGCCATCTTGTTAGCCATCTATCTGAGAAGGCGAGGGAGGTATATGCGAGGATGGCAACCGAGGACGCAAACAAATACAGGAAATTGAAGGCCGAGATTTTGAACGCCTATGCGGTGTCCGCGTGTATTTATAGGCGTAATTTTTTCAGTTGGACTCGTCAGTCCAGTCAAACCTATGAGGAACATTCGCGGGTCTTGTTGGAACAGCTGCAGAGATGGTTCAAGGGGAGCAAGGTTGAGTTACCTCAAGCGGTTGCGGAACTCCTGGTGCGTTACCGTATCGATCAACAGCTTCCGCCTGACTTAGCGTTGTTTCTTGTCGACAAAGACACTGTTTCCTTGTCAGACTGCGTCAACCTTATCGATAAACATGTTTTGGCGTGCAAAATGTTGCAAGTCACGCAGTCGCGTCGTAAGACGGAGGATTCTGCGATCAAGACCGCCCCCCGTCTGCCCGGCGGCTGGATCGAGGGGAAGGGTTCTCCGATGCCCTCCACTGGTGGCGGTCGCGAGCTGCAGGCCAGGGCACGGCCCTGGTGCGATTTCTGCAAACGCGTGGGGCACGGTGGAGACCGCTGCTTCTCTAACCCAGCTAGTCCGGCCTACCGAGGCAACCCTGCTGTTAAATCGGAGGGAGGTCAGTGGAGGTCATCAACTGGGCCCTCGCACACGACGGTGGCATCGGTGACAGAGGTCACTGCCACCGAGGCTAATTCCATTCATCCTCTGTATCAGGATTATTCAGGGACAGCCTTAGTGGGTGGCCCTGATTCGGTGCTGAAGTTTGAGGCCCAATACCTTCGGGATACTGGGGCGACACTGTGTGTTCTCCGGGCGGGGGTAGTTCCGGCCTCTCAGATGCGTTATACCGGCGAGTATATCATCCTTCGGGGCATTAACCAGGCTCCTGGCCGGTATCCCCTTGCCCTCCTCGAGGTCCGGAGTGACATTTTTACGGGTCCAATGACCTGTGCGGTGGTACCCTACTACCCGGTACCCGGGGTCTCCTTGCTGATTGGCAATGATGCCATGGCCAGGGAGGAGTCATTGACTCTGACCTGTGGGGTGGTCACTAGATCCCAGAGTAAACAGGCGGAGAGAGTGGCGGAGTCAGACCTATCTTCACTCTGGCCCGAGGAGCCTAGCGCCTCGACTCCAGTTCCCGACGGTGACGTTGCGTCAGTTGAAGTCCACCCGAGCCTCCCGTCAAGCCAACCTCAGGTGCCGTGCTCCTCAGGGACCGCTCCCGCCTGTAACACGGGGACCCCAGCTACGTGTTCGCCGGTCGGCAAATCCGGGGAGGAGGATCAGTCCTCCGAGGCGGTTAGCGACCTCAGTTCTGGGCCGGAAGTCACTCCCGCATTGTCTGCGGTAACCAGTTTAGTGGAGGATCAGCACTTCGATCCCCCCCTTGCCATCCTCTGGGAAATGGGAGAAGACTCCGAGCCGGGACGGACAGGCTACTATGTGAATGGTGCAGGTGTGCTGATGCATAAGTTTTCCCCAAAGAACATGTCCTCCACCCAGACGTGGAAGGTTCGACACCGAGTTGTCGTACCGGGGAGGCAACGTCAGTCAGTCATGCAATTGGCCCATGACAATATTTCCTCGGGTCATGTCGGAGCTGCCAAGACCTTAGCCAAGGTCAAGAATCAGTTCATATGGCCCGCCATGTCGCGAGACATCAAGCGCTATTGCGCTAGCTGTCCCATTTGTCAACGACTCGGAAAAGGAGTGAAGGTTTTCAAGGCACCCCTAAAGCCCCTCCCCGTGATCAGTCAGCCTTTCCAGTTTGTTGCCGCTGATTTTGTCGGACCTTTGCCCAAAACCAGTTCCGGGAAACGCTATTTGCTCCTCGGTCCGTTTTCCCTCCTGTAAACGCTTTCCCCAACTTGAGTTTGGCCCCCTTGTCTCTCTATTGTGCTTTGTGTGAAGTGTAACTCTTGTGGGGTAGATATTAATGCGGTGTATTGTGTTTAATATTGTGTTGTGGATAAACCTGGTTCATTGTATAAGTCTGTTAACGATTACCGCCATCATATTGCCATGTGATTTGCACCTACTACAAATACTGGTTTCAAAACGCCGTCTATCCGACGGGTTTTTTACTTAGGTGGGGAGGACTGTGAGAAACAACCTTGTTCTCACCAAATTAGTGCCCCGCCCACCACGTCACGTGACCTCCTTTCAGCCTCACGCGATTGGGTGGCTATTCGGCACGCGATTGGTGGAGGGTGAGAGAGCCGGCCGCCATCTTGTGCGACGGACGTGGCTCGAAGGCGTCGAGTGGAAAATAGAAAAAACGGGGATTTTTTAAGCCTCACGACAGCCGAGTTGTGCTGATCGTTTATAGCTCTGTATTTTAAGAGTGAGTAACTCCGGAAGAGAACGAGTGATTCCCGGATATCGTAGATTGGAACTGTGAGTCATATTGCCTGTGTCGTGTTTGGAGCTTCGGGTGCCGACAGTTCCTGCAGGCTTTGTGCTGTGTATTCCACTCTGTTACCATCCATTGTTTTTGAGATCGAGCCAATAAATCATCGTGCCTACCCCTAGAGGCCGGTTAAAACACAGTTGTGTTTATTGAGTTCTCTTTGTCCACCCCGTGGACTACTTGAAGCCCGGACATTAACGTCAGTATTCCGGGCTGGAAGCATTTAACAGCCGGAGTCGCGACAATATATAGATTACCCTTCCCACATTTCCAAATACTCCCTTAAATCTCAAAATATATTCAAGCTAATAACTTAATCTTTCATCAATACCCCCATGGGTACACTATCGCTACCAAGTTTAGTGGTGATTACTTAAGTTGTTACCGAGATACCCTGCCCCCCATTCCAAATCCCGCTCATTTCTGTACATCTTCTGAACATTTTCTAAAAAGCTAATAACTTTTTTTTCACCATAAATCCCCATTGGGGACCCCATTATGCAAGCCGTTTGGTAGCAATCCAGCCTATGGGGCTGATAGACCCCAATATAGAGAACTCAGTTTCCCTACTCCCACACTTTCCCCCCAAAATTACTACACCCTATTTTACTCACCAATATCACCCATTGTGTGATAAATTTGGTTGCGATCACCGAAGCCGTCACAAAGATCTCCCCCTTCACCGCCATCCCAACCCCCCAAAATTCACCACCTCACCACTATTACACTGACTCCCATGAGGTCCCCATTATGTCTGCCAAGTTGGTGGCCCACACTATTCCCTTGTCAGAAGTAAAAATATAACCTCCATCCACCTTTGGTGACGGAGGTAAATATTATCACTTATGCCTGAGATAATGAATGTGGCACATATTTTATCTCATACTGAAGATGTTTTTTCGCATCTTTTTCATTAATGTACACTCAAAATGAAAAACCTCAGGACAAAGATTCGCGTTATCTGCCCCTACCTAGCTGTCACGTGCATGAAATCTTACTTTTTCCTCCAGGGCCTCAATGCCATGGTTCACTCTATGGACCTGCAATCCTTTTCCATTCGAGCATTTTTTGTTTCTTCATCCTATTTGTGCCTGCTCTTTCATCATGCATTCTCACTATGTTGACCTACTCCCATCTGTTGCCAGCTTTCTATATGAGCCTCGATCTATATCTGTACAATTAAGGGCAGCACCAGACTGTCTTCCAACGTCTTCCAGAAGACGGTCCGATTTTGTCTGCTGTCTGGCCTCGCTTGCTGTACCAGCATGTATGAGTTGTGCAACAGCCTGGGGTTTGAGTGTGTGGTTGTTGTGTGTGTGGCACCATATAAAGGTGTGCTTTCGTTAATTGTTATGGTGTCTTTCTGTTCAGTGTTTCTTTCTGGGTCCTCTCTTGTAATGAATTATTCATGTCGTTCAGAGAGTTTGTTAGGCCTTGCGATTCTGCCACTTTCCCATGCTGACAGTTTTGGTAAAGTGAATACCCTTGGAGGATTAAATTAGTAATCATGCTGAGTTTGGCAACAATATGGGTGACAGACATGGATTCATGCAAATTATTGATGACTCAGTAATTCTTGGAGCTTGCATCCAGCATAATCAGCACATACATTCATGTGGGTCGTGTCAATGCGACCAAACAGTTTCTTGATAATAATAATGTTTATCTGATGACTGAATTTACCGATAATCCATCAAACAACTGGAATCCAGCACAGAGCGGTAGGATGAAAGCCACCATTTTCACCACATCCCTGAGGGGTGACAACAAATTATCATAGGCCCAGATTTATCAACATATCGTGCAAAAGCAGTACGGTAATTTGTATACTTACAGGTCATTGCTAAACAAATATCCCAGCACGTCCTTCAGTGACACCAATATGAGGGCATTGAAGGCTGCCAGGAAAACTGAAATTACAAAAAGATGAAGTTACATCTTCAGTCAACAATGGTACTCGGACAATCCGACAACTTTGGATGAATTGGGGTATAGGAGTACAAGGCATGTCATTATTCAATGCGGATCCTAAAGATTTTAGCTCTTACACGAGCCTCGATTCTTTATACAAAAAAACAAAAAACAAATCCGAAATCTGTGAAATCTGTGAGCAGGATATCTCAAAAACAGTATGGACATATTCAGACGAAACATGGTGGTCAGGTTGGGTGTGCGACAACGATGAATTGATGAGATTTTGGTAAACATCCAGGATCTGGTTCCGGATACTTGAATGTTCGAAATGATTCTTCAACATTGAGAGATCTGGCCGAACACGATATATAGCATGATATCTCAAAAACATTTTGGACAGGTGATGACAAACTTGGTGGATAAGTTCGATAGGTGACAAGAACCAGCTGATTCGATTCTTGTTAAGGCCCACATGCAGATCCGGCCTATCTGTAGTGGGATACAAAGTGTGAACTGTTCAGACTGGCAGAGGTAGATGCTCTACTGAGTGTCGTTCTTGTTGACTGTGCAAGTGGCTTATTCACATGTATTGGGGCAAATACACAAAAAATGGAAAACTAAATTCATAACATTTTTGAACGTAATTGGCGACCGGTGCAATCCTTTCCCAAATACACAGTTTGCAATTTTCTTTTCAACAATCCAAAAATTCAGTGTTTTTTTTCTTAATATAGAGTCAAGGATCGTGGAAGAGCTAGTACACTGAACAGATCAGGACATAACAGGACAAAAGGAACAGTAGAGAGAGGGTGGGAAGCAACCATCGCGGAGTTGGACAATATTGAGGGAGTTTAATCAGAAGGGAGTTGATGGTGGACTGTGTGTGCCATGGAGAAACCTGGGAGGGTTTGGACAAGGTTTAGAGCAGAGGGTGCAAGACCAGAAAGGAGGCAATCGAAGACAGAGAGACCACCGGCCTGTCTGAAGAGTGAAAGTTATTGGCCCGTAGACTCAGCTTCAGCATGGTAGATTCCAATGATTTTGAAGGCCATAGTTTCCACGGTATCAAGCTGAGCAAGGTGTGAGGCAGGGGATCCAGCCCAGAGATGAGAGCAATACTCCATCAAGCTGTGGATGGAGGCCATGTCGGTGGATAGGAGTTCAGTTATGCCAAGGAAGGACTTTGTATAATGGAGGATTCCCAGTCGGAGGCTGGCTTTGTTGGCCAACTTTGAAAAGTAGCTTGCACAAAAAGATCATGGCTGACAGTGAGACCCAGGAGTTTGAATGACTGAACTTATTTGAGAGGGTTGCTAAAAAAAAGTAGATAGGAGGGTTTGCCAGATGGTCCTTTCAGAGAGAGAGAGAAAGAGAGAGAGAGAGAGAGGCAGAGAGAGAGAGAGAGAGAGAGAGAAAGAGAGAGAGAGAGACAGAGAGAGAGATAGAGAGAGAGAGAGAGAGAGAGAGAGAGAGAGAGAGAGAGAGAGAGAGAGAGAGACACAGAGAGAGAGAGAGAGAGAGAGAGAGAGAGAGAGAGAGAGAGAGAGAGAGAGACAGAGACAGAGAGAGAGAGAGAGAGAGAGAGAGAGAGAGAGAGACAGAGACAGAGACAGAGACAGAGACAGAGAGAGAGAGAAAGAGTGTTACATTGTGACTGGAGTAAGAATTACATTCCACTACTTTGGGTTGGATGCCTTGCAGTTACATTTTCTTTTTATTTAAAATCAAATTGCCCGTTCCGCTCCCTGTTCTGATAACATCAGTCGGTATTGGTGCCAGCATTTTAAACGTATCAATGTTGTATTGTTTTGACTCACGTGCACAAACCAAAGACACTTTGGCAGAGAGTTTGGCCTGTTCTGTTTTTCCCGCACCAAGAGCATTGCCTACTTGCACTGTTGCCGCTATTGATACTCCCATCGGAATCTGTGTGAATCACAAGCGTTCATTTACAGTTCTACGTTGCTGATGTAAAACCCCCAAAAAAAAGTTTTTAAAAACGTCACCATTGTAGCTTTGTGGACAAAGCAAAAATCAAATCTAATGGCAATTTCTGACAAAGAAAAAACATTCCACTTACATTGGTTCAAGTTTGAATTGTACACTTTGCACCAGATAATAGATATCCGTTAAAGTGACTTCATACAATTCTCAAACATAACAAATGCATCATGATTGCTTTTATAATAGTAGACCCACTTGCAACGACAATGTAAACCTGTCAGCATATTTGTTGTCAGCTCCCAAAGCAAGTTGTTGAATACCTAACTGTGTCAGACTCTTGTACATAACAAACTTTAGAATGTTTGTGAACCTTTTATCAAATATGCAGTATTTGCAAGAATTGTATTGAACAAGAAGAAAAAGAGGTAAAATGTCATAGCCCCCATGGTTTTAGTAATTTTGCTGCACGGAGTTACAGGCTGTCGGCCATCTTTGGACGGATTACAAAACAAAATCTTCAGCATATGAACACTCTCATGTGTGCTCTTTCTGCCGAGTTTGAACAAGAGCGGTCCATGCAAGTCCAATAAATAGTTGGGGGACACGTTTAAGTAACAAAATGTGGCCGCAAGTCTGCTATCTTGGATCTGATCTCAAAAAAAACATGACGTGCGTGTGTAAGCCATCATTCATTATCTGTGTGCCAAGTTCGAATAAGATCTGTAAATGCATGTCCGAGAAATGGTTGAGGACGTGCTCAATGTCAGGTTTTTATGCCTCCGCCGACGAAGGCATGTTCGCTGGAGGCATTATGTTTTCAGGATGTCCGTCCGTCCGTCCGTGATAGGTTTTCATTACCGCGATAACTTGAGAACGGCTGAAGGGATCTTAGTCAAACTTGGTACAGGTATGTATAATGATGTAAACATGAACTGATCAATTTTGGGGTCAAGAGGTCAAAGGTCAGAAGTCAGGTCAGGTAAAATGTGAGAACTTGAGAACAGCTAAATGGATTTTAATCAAACTTGGTACAAGTATTATCATGATATAATAATGTGGGCGGAGGCATATCTGTCGACGTCGTGACGTCGAAGAGTGTCGTTCTAGTTTTACAACTAAAATGGCCTCCATTCTACCAGTCAGCCATCTTTGATCAGATCGCAAAATAAAGTGATGTGCACTCGTGTGCCATCATGTACCAATGTACCATGCTTGTCCAAATTTAAACAAAATCACACCATGTATGTTCAAGAAGTGATTGGGGACACGTTTAAGTAACAAAATGGCCGCCAGTCGGCCATATTGGATCTGATCTCGAAAGAAAATGTCGTGCATATGTAAGCCATCATTCCTTATCTGTATGCCTCGTTTGAATAACATCGGTAAATGCATGTATGAGAAATGGTTAAGGACGTATTCAACATATGGTGTTTTGCAACTAAAATGGCCACCAGTCGGCCATATTTGATCGCATCGCAAAAAATGTTTTGCATATGCACCCCATCATGTATTGTCTTTATACCAAGTATGAACAAAATCAATCTATACAATTCCTACATATGATTGCAGATGCACACATGCACACACACACACACACACACACACACACACACACACACACACACACACACACACACACACGTGGACGGACGGACAGACAGACGAGACCCAATCCATAAGCCGCCATTCTGGACGAAGTCAAACAGGGGCTTACAACGGCGTGAGATATTGGAACTGTTTTATTATTTTCACGCATTTTGAAGGCCACGGCAATCAAAAGCGTGACTTTGCCTTTGGTATTTGAGCATGGTCTAATATGGTCTATTGTCACAAATCCCAAATGTTCTTTAATTGATTAATGTCCAACAAACATGCAGGTTTACTCCAAATTTGTGTTTATTTAAAAAAGCAAAAGCACTGGACACAGCACTTCGGCACAGTGCTGGACATAGCAAAGCACATAGCACAGTGCTGGACATAGAAATGCATGCTCCATTGGTTTTAAATCAGGAGATTGACGTAAAACAGCCAGTCTAAAACCTTCCACTTTTCCCCCTGATTAACTCCTTGTTAACATTGGCAGTGTGCTTTGGGCCATTGTCTTGCTGCGAGATGAAGCACCACCCAATGTCATTGGAGGCATTTTTCGTTTACATAGGCAGACAAAATGTTTCTGTTTCTGAATTAATGATGTAACTGACATTTGTTTTAGGGTTTTTCTTCACAGCTCTGATGATTTTTCTGTCATCAACTGCAGTTGTTTTCCTCGGCCGACCTGGCCATTGTCAAGTTTTTTTTTTCCCCAAGATATTCCAAATTGTTGTATTTGTGATGCCAAATTTTATGCTATGGTTCTAATTGAATTATTCTTTTCTTTCGGCTTCCAAACTGCTTGTCTTTCTTTCATAGACAGTTTCTCTGGTCTTCATGTTGGTTTATGCCGACTGACTCCCAAGACAGACTCCCAAGGAAAATTCAAAGGCTAAAAACCAAGACTAAACATTCACAGCTATATTATGTGTGAAAAATCTATGCAACAAGAAACACCTCAGCAACAAGAAACACCTATCAGTCACTTGTTCCAATACTTATGCAGACTGGTACCTAAAATGGGAGGACTGAACATAAAAAGACCTGTTGTTCTACAATGGTAAAATTTATGTACATAGACATACGAATAAATAAAAGTTGACCTTCTCTACTCTTGCCTCATATTCATCTCTTGATCTCAAACCCAAATTTATTGAGTATATATGTAGCAAGAATAACAAATTTGACTTCACTAACCCAATACTTATGAAGGGCACTGTATAACAAGGAATTTGTTCCGTTTCGAATCATAGGCATCCGTTTCATAGTTCCGTCATAGTTTTCATAGTTTCACATATGTTCCACATATGTTCATTGTTTCACATATGTTTCACATATGTTTCACATATGTAGTTTCAAATACGTCATAGTTTCATAGTTCCGTCATAGTTTCATAGTTCCGTCATAGTTTCATTTCAAAATAATCATAGGTTCCGTTTCGAATCATATGTTTACATGTTAACATGTCACGGAACCAATGCACTGCCAAACATTTTCTCAAAAATAATTTGTGCCATTTATTCATTAAAAAGTGCTTCTTTCAACCTCTTCCATCCATCCATTTTCTCCTTTTGCAAGCAAGGAAAAGTGGGCTCTTTAAAACTTTCACTCTTGGTAAGCACATATCACTTGAACATTAGCAGTGCTGTATTACTTGTAGAATATAAAATGGATTGAGACAAAGGGATAAGATATATACATCTTCAGCAAAATGGGAAAGATCAATCAACTTGAGGATAGACAGGTGTTATGTCATTGCAAGACGATTAAAGATCGTAACAACAAAACTCACTGTATACGTAATTGTTTGAAGCTCGTATATTGTTGACTGTGCGGCTTGTTCCGTCATTCCCAGAATGCCTTGTCACAAACACAAGCTTTTAGGGACAGGTGCATTTTCAGGCATTTTCTTGTGAATAAATCATTTACTGCAAACAGTTTATTCAATTTTTTTTTTACCGGAAAGAATCGTTGCAATCTCGAAGATCCACCATTCCAAACAAATCATCATTGTGCTTGGGATGGCCAATGTCATGTAAGGCCACCAATCTTCCAGGCACTTTATTGACCATCCTGCACCACCGTTATCAGCAAAATGTGAGAAAAAAAGCTCATTGCACTTTTTAAAAACTTCCTGCATACAACACAACAACAACAACAACATGCATTTAAAGGCCATTTTCTCTGCTAGAGCGGGGGTTAGCCTTGCGGTCCCCATGACAATCTTCTCCATTTTGCCCTATTTTCTGCATCTCGCCTTGTTAACCCCATTGCCCGCATTTCTTCTTCCACCATCTTTAGCCAAGTCTTTCCCGGTCTTCCCCGTCAGTAGATAGAAAAGGAGAGTTCCAGAACACCTCCAACTCAGACCACATTCCCCACATCTCCCACATTCCCCACATCCCCCTTGTCCCCAAAGCGAAACTGCCTCAACCCAAAACAGGAAGTGATTCACCACAAACCGGAAGTGACCAGTTAATTATTTACTTTTCATATTTTAACGATTTTCTCGAATTTTAAAATTTTTTCCAAAATTTCCCAAATATCCGATTTTCACTAAAATAATTATAAAAATATAAAAAATTGACTTTTAGTTCAAAAAAAAAAACTTTCCCAATATAAAATGGATGGACCTATTTTCATAATATTTCAAAATATATTCAACTCAATTAAACGGTTGGTTGAGCCACTTCTAATATATGTACACAATTATAATAGGGATAATAGTCCTTGAGCCAACCGGCCATATTTTGAAGTGAATGCTCCGGCGGGGGAGTAATTCTCATTATGATTTTCCATTAGACCAATGTCTCAAGTGTCAGAAAAGGTGTGATGGACATCTGAGAACGGTAGCTTAGTGCCCGGATGGACGCCATCTTTGAAACCACCCAGCTCGAAAATGCCCATTTGGTGGGGTACATTGTTGCACGTGTATCTGGACTTCTATACTAGCTATCGATGTGCGGTTGACGACTAAATATACGTCCGATGTGTACCGTCTAAATAAAAAATAATATGAAGCATTTTGTTTTAGATTAATTATTATAAAAATCAATTATCGAAAAAAAATCATATATTTTTCAATATTTTATTATTAGACTTGTACTTTTTTTTAGTGAAACAACACTGGTATGATTTTCCAAATTATGCATTGTGCTACACCGTTTATCTGTCTATAAAAATAACTCAAAAACTAAAACATATCATCCACCACGAGTGTACACAAAAAATATATGAAAAGGCATGCACTTTCCACAAACCGAAACTATGTCAGTTGGAATTTCCCGCCGATAATCAACCCACAGAACCCAGTGCCGAAAGTGACGTCAGTCTATTCTATATCTATATTCTATATTCTATATCTCAGTCTGAGATTTGTTGCGGTGACCTGATTAATTTCTGAGGGGGGGGGGGGGGGGGTGGGTGGCTTAAGAACTAAAAGTGAACATGTTAGATGGCGCCACATACAACTCTATTATAGAGTTGTATTGTGGCGCCATCTAACATGTTCACTGACTTGGATGAGTCCTCCTCCTCAGAATCCTCAGAGAAGCTCTGAACATCATGTCATCACTTCAGCTTGAGCGTATACCGGTGGTGCTAGACCAGGCACTATTTGCTAAGGCGACCGAAATAGCATGGAAAGATGTCGATCGATATGGAAGAATCGTGCTCATGATGGGGAACTTCCATACCATCTGTAACTTCATGTCGAGCATTGGGAAAATGTTTGGAGATGCAGGCCTTCGGGATGTAGCTGTTGAGTCAGGAGTAATCGCTGAAGGTTCCATCAACAGGGTTCTGGAAGGCAAGCAATACAACCGTGCTGTGCGACTCCACAAGTTGATGTACGAGGCACTAATGCGCATTATTTGGAAGGGCTTCCAGGTGTGGATAGAAAGCAATCATCCTGACAAGGAACCCCAGATTCGAAGCACTGACCTCAAAATTCGCAGCATCAAGGAGGATGTTTGCCACGAGACTCTCGCTGCTGCTCTCGATGATGATTCATGTGTACAGAGCTTTGACATGTTCGCAAAATACCTACATTTTCTGCGAACCAAACATGGAGACCTGGCTCGCTTCTGGATGATGTATATTGATATGGTAGAGACCCTGCTGGGGTTGATTCGTGCGGATAGAGAAGGCGACTGGATGCTTCACTTGGCTTGTGTCAGAAGAGTGATCCCTTGGTGTTTCGCAATGAACAAGGTGAACTATGCTAGATATCTACCAGTGTACTATGCACAGATGACGCAACTCCACGAAACATGCCCCGAGTTGTACAGGCATTTCAATCAAGGCTACTTCTCTGTACAGCTTAGACCAGGGAATCCATTTGCCAGAATCGCTGTTGATCAGACAACAGAAGAAACAGTAAACAAAGATACGCAAACAGCTGGAGGAACACGAGGTTTTAGTCTTCGACAAGGGGCTGTGTCACGATACTATCTAACTGCAGAAAATCGGGCTACTGCACTGAGGCAACTACCAGAAACTATCCTTGTGAATGGCAGCGACACATCTCACGCCAAGCACCCTGACTTGTCTACTTCTCGCATCAAACGTGATGAGTCTGGCATCACAGCTATCTGTGATCTACTGGAAAATGACTGGACCAATCCATTCGCCGATGATCCGTCATGTCTTCTCAGTATATCTACCGGAGCGGCTGCGAGGGAGGACGTTTCTAATGACCTACTCAACACCCTGCAAAAGGGGGAAGCGGCGTATCAAAGCTTCCAGAAACGTCTTGAAGAGGGAACAGGCTTTCATGACACATTGAACAAGCTAAACTTGAAGACCTTTGGTAAGATCAAGCAGAAAGTTGTGAAGGGCACAAACAAGGAGATCGTCCTGAGAGCTGACAGACAACTGTTTGCCACCATGATACTCATCGCCAAGACAAGGAACCTCGACATGCAACTTGTCCTTTGTCACCCACTAGGGCCGTTACCATGGTCTTTGGCAAACGTTGATGGGTCAATGAAAAAAACGAACAAAGCTGCACTTGCGAAACACATGGAAGGTCTTGTGGAACCAGCCGAGAACGTTGACAAGCGAAGTGCAACAATAATTGATGCGATGGCTCTCATACAAAAGATGCATGGCGAGAACGACACGTTCGAAGAACTATCTGACCGCATCCTTGCTGCAGCGCTTCACGCTGGTCAAGGCAGTGAGTGCATCGATGTTGTCTTTGACACATACACAGAAGAATCCATCAAAGCAGCTGAGCGTGTGAACCGCGGTTCAAATGAAGGCATCAGTTTCAGCGAGATCAGACCCGCACACAAAATCATGAACTGGCGGCGTCTCCTTGCTTGCAGCCAGACAAAGGAGAAACTGGTTGTGTTTCTGGCGGAGTCGTGGAAACATGAAACAAATCGCGAAAAGCTAGGCAACAGAACACTGTATGTCACCTGTGGTGAAAAATGTCTGGTACTGACCCGCGATAGGTGGAAGTTGGTGCAAGCACTCGAATGTAGCCACGAGGAAGCAGACACGCGTATGTTTCTCCACGCAAAGCACGCCGCTACCCACTACAAGACGATCATCTTAGTGGCAGATGACACCGACGTTCTGATCATCAGTCTTCATCTCAGCAGAACCATCGATAGTCAGCTCTTCATCAGACGAGGAACAAAGGTTCGAGTCAGAATGATCGATGTTGGAAAGTTGGCTGCGGTATTGGGGTCTGGGGTTTGCAGTGCATTGCCAGGGCTTCATGCATGGAGCGGGTGTGACACTGTGAGTGCTCTGGCTAGCCAAGGAAAGATAAAGGCTTTGAAGCTTGTGCAAGCGAATGAGCTGTATCTTCAAGCATTCACAGATCTGGGAGCTTCGTGGAATGTACCAACAGACGTCTTCAATAGCATTCAGGCCTTCACGTGTCAGCTGTACGCCAAGAACACGAAGATCGTCGGTGTTAATTCGCTCCGTTATCACATGTTCTGTGCAAAGAAGGGCCAGATCGAATCTGGACAATTGCCGCCTTGTGAAGACTCCTTGATGCAGCATACGCTTAGGGCCAACTATCAGGCGGCTATCTGGCGACGCAGCCTTGAAAACCTACCAGACGTCCCAACACCATCAGCAGGACATGGTTGGGAACTCGATGATGGCGGTTCGCTCACAATCCGATGGATGGCGGGTCTACCAGCTCCAGATGTCGTCTTGAATCTCATCTCATGCACATGCAGAAGGACGTGTCGACCGTCAGATTGCTCCTGCATACTGAATGGGTTGAAGTGCACTGTTGTGTGTAAGCTGCAGGGATGCTCCAACATGGTGCAGGATGATGCTATCGTGGCTCAGGATGCCAATGACTCTGATGGCGACTCTGATGATTAACTTTGTGTGCACTGTATATTGTATAGCATATGTTGTTCTCTATTATAATGCAGGCCAAATTGCCTGAAAATCTTTATAGACAGATAAACGGTTTAGCAAAATGTATAATTTGGAAGATCATACCGGTGTTATTTGACTAAAACATGACATGTTCAATGATACCTCCGCTTGCTTATTAGGAATATACATCGTATGGTGTTAAAATCAGCTCCATACGTCTTTCCAAACTCTAGTAATGAATAATTAATATAATTGGCGGCCATTTTGAAATCCAAGATGGCCACCAAAGTGCAGATTTCCTATGTAACAATTTCCGCCTGCTTATTAGATATCGTATGGTGTTAAAATCCTCTCCGTACGACATTCCTAACTTGCGTTATCGTCAGAATAGATAATGCCAGCGGCGGCCTAAGTCATTTTATGCCTCTTTACATTTATTTGTTGTAAACTCGTGGTGGATGATATGTTTTAGTTTTTGAGTTATTTTTATAGACAGATAAACGGTGTAGCACAATGCATAATTTGGAAAATCATACCAGTGTTGTTTCACTAAAAAAAGTACAAGTCTAATAATAAAATATTGAAAAATATATGATTTTTTTTCGATAATTGATTTTTATAATAATTAATCTAAAACAAAATGCTTCATATTATTTTTTATTTAGACGGTACACATCGGACGTATATTTAGTCGTCAACCGCACATCGATAGCTAGTATAGAAGTCCAGATACACGTGCAACAATGTACCCCACCAAATGGGCATTTTCGAGCTGGGTGGTTTCAAAGATGGCGTCCATCCGGGCACTAAGCTACCGTTCTCAGATGTCCATCACACCTTTTCTGACACTTGAGACATTGGTCTAATGGAAAATCATAATGAGAATTACTCCCCCCGCCGGAGCATTACTTTTGGTCTAGCTCAAGGACTATAACACACAGGAAAAAAGATTAGATGAGGCTGGCAATCCTAAACCTTGCTTTAAACCTAAAAACAGGGTTGATGAAGTGTGTATGAAGCATAATATTGCTTATGGTAATACCAATACATGAGAGGGAAAACACGAAGCCAATAGAGAAATGTTGTATAATTTGTCTCTGATACAAAATCCAACGTTGAGAGAGGAAGTTGCTTTGGTTATCGTGAAGGATATGATAGGCGCTAAATAGAGATTAGGGCTTGGGTATCAAAAAAACTAATAAAGTCTGAGAGTGATATTAAACCTGAGGAATGAATCATTTTAGCTAAAATTATAGAAATATAACATTTATGTTATACTTCTTTTAAAATATTTAAGAAAAACTTTTTTGATAGAGTATATAAAATGGACGAACCCGTTTTCAAAATATTTCAAGATATATTTAACACAATTAGACGGTTGGTTGAATCACCTCTAATATGTATACATAATTATAATAGGGATAACAACACACAGGATGAATAATTAACCA
Organism: Myxine glutinosa; assembly: GCF_964187855.1. Lineage (NCBI taxonomy): Eukaryota > Metazoa > Chordata > Myxini > Myxiniformes > Myxinidae > Myxine > Myxine glutinosa. The sequence goes on from NC_136274.1 coordinate 20,378,024, forward strand.
CTATATATATTTTCAAATATATATAAAATGGATGATTTTTTACCCGTGTGGGAAAGTAAGATAAAATTAAATAATCATAAGAACCTCCCAAATTCATTAAGATGTCTAATAGTTGGTTCAAGCGGGTGTGGGAAAACCTGTTTGCTTGTAAAGATGATCCTTATGCCAAAATTTTTAGATTATGAAAATTTAATAATTTTTACAAAATCAAGTTTTCAACCAGAGTATCAACTACTATCCCAAGGTTTTAATGCGGGTCTTCAAAAAGAAGATATAATCGGGTTATTTAAGCTTCAACATAAACTAAAGGAGCTCGACATTAAAGATGTAATACAACTATTTTGAGATACTCCACAAAAATGGAAAAATAAATCAAAACCCGCATCACCTGCAACCATAACTTGTATTCTTAGTGATGATACGGATGATATACCTTTACCCCAAGATTTAGATGACACAAAAAAGAACCTCGTTATCTTTGACGATTGTGTTGATGAGAAAAATCAAACGGTTATGGACAGCGACTATACAAGAGGACGTCATTCTTCTTGTAATTGTATTTATCTTAGCCAATCATACTTTCAACTCTCCCATCGTTCAATAATAAACGATGCTAATACTTTTATTTTATTCAAACTAAATGCATGAGATGTAACTAATTTTTGGAGGGATAATTGTTCTACATTATGTAGTAAAAAGGAATTTGAGGGTCATATGAAAGATACGACTGAAAAACATAAATATATCGTTGTTAAAGAAGATGATATAATAACTAATAATTTCTTTGCATAAATAAAATGAATGCTGAAGATCGAGCAAGAAAATTTAAGGAATATAATCAATTACTTTCAAAAGTTGTTAAACAAGAAGAAGAGATAAAGAAGAAGCAGAGGCAGAAACTAACGGGTGAAAAAATATTTGAAAGAAAACAAGAGAAGTTTTTTCAACCTCTTAAAATCCGCTGAACAAAAGGCGGTTTCGTTTCAACTTCCTGCGATAGAATATACTCCTAAAAAACTTCAAATGATAAAAGATTTTAGTCAAATGACAGAGCAAGAGCTTAGAGATATAGGAGCATTAAAATCTGATAATGAAGACTCATTCCAACAACTTGAGGAGAGAAATCATCCTCCTGATTATGTTGTGCAAGCTCTTCAAAACAATGAATATTCGGCGGATTCAAAAACCAAAGCGGGTCTCACTCCAACAGAAGAACTAGCAACGTTTTATCTTGTTAGAGAAAAGGTATATATATTTAATGATAATTTGTTATTCTTAAATTCTAACCTATCACCTATTACATTAACCCCCAGATTAATGTTTCTTCTCACAAAAGATGGATATACTAATTCTAAATATTTTGATGAACCGCTTGATATGGAAAATGTGGAAGATAAGGTATATATTAATGTACTACACTCGCTTGATTATCGTGTTTCTGTTGCCGGTAAAAGTAAGAAGAATGAGAAGGAAAAATATATTCTTAATGCTTCAAGTCAGCTTGGTTCGGGCGTTAGTTTTCTTCCGAGTGACTCATCACAATTAGTTAATAGACTATTACTGTTGCTAGGTAGTAAGGAGGCGGGAAACAAGAATTGTTTTAATGAAATATCAACCATTCTAGATCAGTTGATGAATAGGAAAATAATTAATAAATGTCAATACAAAGATCTTTTATCTCACATACAATAAAATGAGAAACACACCTCTTAGATTTGATTTTACAACGAGTGATCACATGGCTTCATTCCCATACCCGATGAAACTTGATCCCACAAAAGAATATGAAGCGGCGTTATTGTCTATGGAAACCTATAATACCTTGTTTAATATCACAGAAAAGAATAACAAGTTTAGTTATGATCTGGGAACTGGATATAAAACTATAGAAGTACCCCCTGGAGCTTACGAGATACCTGTACTATGTTCAGAAATTTCTTTCGTTATGAAAGAAAAAGGTGATGAACCAAAAAATATCGAAATAGATACTCAAAAACATACATCAAAATCAACTATTACACTTAAAAAAAATTCTAAAATAGATTTCACGATTACTAATTCATTCCGTGAGATGTTAGGTTTCTCCACAAAAAAGCTTGAGAATAATAATACTTTTGTCAGTGATAACGTCGTTGACATATCCTCAGGTATAAATTCGGTGTTGATTAACTGTGATTTGGTTGATGGTGCTTATGACGATGGAGTAAAAACAAATACAATATTTTCATTCAGCGCTTATTCAACCCCAATAGGTTATAAATTCAATATGGAACCAAAGAATCTCTCCTATTTACCCGTCAGGAAAAACCATTTCTAAAGCAAATTTTAAGATAACCGATCAGGATCACCGTATGGTTTCTTTCAATGGTGAAATTATATCCATCAGAATTCACCTGCGTGAAGTTGTTCAACAAACAATTGTAGATCAGCTACGTGAAGTTCTTCAACAAATAATTGAAAAAATTATATAATAAATATAAACTAAATAATAAATGAACATCCAACTGTTTTTTCTTGAATGTAGTTTTAACACGAGTGATCAAGATCAAAAGAAAACTTCCAAGAGTTAGCGTTTGGAAAAATAGGCCTTGTATTTACTCGGGAAAGAGGAGAGGTTATGTTAACACCGAGCGGAGAATTTTTAATTCCATCAAAATTTTCAATGAAAGGTAAATTATGTTTTGAAAAATTGTTTTGGCCGCCACACACTAATTATAATTCACGACTAGAACGAAAAATCAAAGCGGATAAACTGAAAAAATTTAAACTAATATGTTAAAAGTTTTTATTCTACTAAGAATAAAAACACGATGGTTGTTGTGAGAAAATATGAGTTAAGAAAATATAAAATTATAACTAAAGATACGAAAGGTGTTAGTAAAACAGCTGGGAATGGGATTGGGGAAGGTATGTATCTTTCACCATACTATAAGGGCCAAGGTATGTATCTTTCACCATACTTTAAGGGTGAAGGTATGTTTCTTGGGAGAGGATACTATAAACCTATGAGAGAGCGTGGTGTAGGAGATCAATTTAGAAATAAAGGAGATGGGTTAATTGATACTCTCATGGGTATCGGTTCAACTATTCTTAAACATAAAGACCTAATTGGTTCAACCGCTTCTGCCGTGGGAAATGTAGCGGGTGCTGTAAAGAGTATAAAAGACGCTCAAAAGGAGTCTCATAAATTAAAAGTGATCAAAGAAATTTAAAAAGTAAAACTGAACTAACTCCACAAGAACGATGAAGAATAATAGAAATACCTGGGTCAGGGTTTAAAAAGTTTTAAATATTTTATTAGTATCACACGTAAATATAATAAATTTATTTATTATATTTTTTATTGTCCTTTTTTTTTTGTTATAAATAAAGAATGGAGGCGATTGACAATTTGTATGATTTGGATGATACGATTATCATTTCCAACTCAACTAAAAAAGAAGATTATTATAAGGTAAATGCCGTGACAGGAACTGATTGGAATTCAAACGGAATAAAAAGTTTTGAAATAAATAATCAACAAACTTATTTGAATCTAGCCGATAGTTTCTCGTTGTGTAAATTTAAATTCACTAAGACGGCAGCTGACACAAACGTTACACACATAAATGATTTCTTCTGCAAAATGTTTGATAGTATTCGTTTGTATATTGGAATGCAAGAAGTGGAAGCGATTGATTATGTCTCTGCGACATCTGAAATGATGAAATTTACGCTATATTCCTTTAGTGATAAATGGGGTAAAGGGTCTGCCGAAGGTTTTATTCCTGATATGACAACAGGAAAAGACGATGATAAGGGCCATAAGCTAAGGAAGGCAAAGTATAACGAGGGTAACAAAACAGAACATAGTTTTACCGTAGCCGTACCCCTTAAAGGTATATTTGGATTTTGTGATTGTTGTAAGAATCAGAATTACAACATTGTCTCGAATAGTGAGTTTAATTCAGAATCGATATCTAGCAATACCTGTAAGAAACCAACAAGCCACATATCAGTATTCAGTAATCATAGAAGTAAGTAATGGAGTTGCAATTAGTACAAGCAAGCTGAGAACCAAGAGTAACACGCACCATCTGAGTATGCACTACATCACACAGAATAAATGTCACAGGAATGATCGGAGCGCTGTCCCTCCGAATTCTTATAGGAGCCCGTCAGTGAGGATGGAATTCTTATATGAGCCCCTCAGTGGACTGAGTCGGCATAACACCTGGGTTCACTAGACAATTTCATTACAGTGATTATGATAAAGTTCTGTACGGTCTTAAAATTAGATTTCAACTTCTAAGGAATACTAATGAAAACAAATTGGATTTTGGGGTTGAGAATGCTCTCGGTGCTAACAATAAATTTGTTATTAATGATCTGTGTTGGTATATCAGCGAATATTCTCCTAGTCTTAAAACGGAAGAAATGTTGAATAGAAGACTTAACTCAAAGACCCCGCTAAATGTATCATACCTGAAAAGAAGATGCCAACACATTAAACTGGAAAACACTACATACACTTGGAATTTGGGTGTTCTTCAAGGAAAACCTCGATACCTTTGGCTCATTTTTAAGAAACCAGATGGAGATGAAGGCACTAATAAGAATAACGTGCTGTGTGATAATACTAAGGTAAAACAACTTCGAGTTTCTCTTGATGGACCATTTTATCCACGAGATAGATTGGAAATTAATTGGGAAAATAATGATTATGCCGAAGCTTACAAGTCTTACCAAAAGGTGTGTGAACGCAACGGTAATCAGGATCCCATTTTGAATATGGCTGCGTTTAAAAATCTATATACAATCTATGCGATTGACCTGAGCACTCAAAAGGAAACTATAAAGTCTAACAGAGTTGATACTTCCCTAAACATTGAAAGAGGAGAGAGTGAAGAACTTTATGCATATTGTTTGCTCTTGGAAGAAACAGAACTGCAGATTAATACGGATAATGGTGTTCTGATTAATATCACATAAGTAATAAATAGAAAATTTATTTTCGTAATAAAAAGAAAATTTGTATGTTTAGGGGATATTGTAGATTTTTTTCTCATATAACTAGGAAAAAAATATTTTCATAATAAAATGAGTAAAGAACCAACTGACGTATATATTAATCAAATCAATTGTGATAAACTATCGTCTTGTATCCAAAATAAAAAACCTTGTACGATTAATGTTCGTACAATTCAAAGAAAGGGTGATATGAGAATTAATGTTTTGCTCACAAAAGTGCAGGAGGAAAAACTAAATAGTACCGGTTCGCTTAGTTTAAAAATGTCAAAACCTATGTTGAAGAAATATTCACTAAAGGAAATAACAGGAGGATTTCTCCCACTTCTAGCCCTAATCCCCCTAATTGCCGGTGCTGGAGGTGCAGCGGGGGCAGCGACGAGTGGTATTTCATCGGCGGTAAAAGCCGCTAATGAAAGGAAAGCTCAACTAGCAGCCCAAAAAGAAGGGGAAAGGCATAACAAGGCGTTGGAGAAAAAACTGAGTGGAAGCGGTGTAATTGTAGATTTTGCTGAAAAGCTTGAATGTCTGCCTGATAGGGCGAGAGCGTTAGTCGGAGATATGCTTTATTCTACCGCACAGGCAGGTGTAAAACTAACTAAAAGGGGTAATGGATTATATCTTTCTCCTAAATAAAATGGAGGAGTGGTTTAAACATTTTGGAAAGAATACAACGTCAAATATAGAACTCGGTAAATATTGCAAACAACTAAAACTCGATAACGTAAGTATTTGTATGAGGGATGAATTACCAAAGTTGTCCAAAAATACAAAGAATATTATAATGAATTTAGAAGATAATAGTGGGAATGGGTCACATTGGACCTGTATTCATAATGGTAGGGACAAATATTTATGGTGATGGGCTGGTCTATACCAGAGTGAGGGGACAAGCTCCCTCTACCTCCTCAGCCATCTTACTGTACGTATGTACATCTTTTTCTACTCTGTCTTCCTATCTTTCTAAAATCTTATTTTTTCCAAAGTACTCCGAGCTAGCGAGGGTTAGTAACATCTTCGTAGGTAGGGTTAGAGGCGCCTGACCCCAGGAAAGGTCAAGACATCACCAATGCCAACAGGGGTACATATACACAGATCCCCTGTTTGGTGGGAAAGGCGTATCCCTGCACTGCGGTGTAGGTGCTAGCTTGGTTTCCTTTCCTTTTCTCTGTTTTCCACTTCTTTGCTGTGTGTGCCCAGGTTTTAGAACAGGTACACCGTATCCCTGCGTGTCGTAAGAGGCGACTAAAAGGGTTGGCGTCAGGAAGGGCATCCGGCCATAAAACTGTGCTTTAAATAACATCATCATCGTTAGGGGTTTGCAGCCCAGCGACGTTAAGAGCTCGTTTGGCGGATGTCCGGTCTTACTGGAACAATGACAGCGAGTCACTGCATTAACCAGCAGCACCTGTGGTATGCTGTAAAATAAGGGCAGTGCACTACGGGTATTCCCTGTGCATCCGGCCAGCCGCTGCACCACACTTCCCTCCTGGTTGTCGGGCTTCTGCCTGCCACTGGACTCTGGGTTGTTTGGCGAGAGGGAGCGACTGACTTCTGCGCAAGGCCTGTTGCTCCTAAAACATTCGCGCAGTCTGTTTCAACTCTTATGGCTCACAAAGAACAAAATAATTCGATATTGTCAGCACCGGTTTTCGCCCCTGGGGCCGATGTTGGCATTTATGCCGACCCAGGTATTTCTATTATTCTTCATTTACACAACGACAATGCCGATGTTGGCATTTATGCTACCGGGGAGGGCGCTTCGGGACCCATCAACGGCTGCCATAATGACGGTGCAGTCCTAAAGCCGCAAGGACGGACTGCTCTTGATGAGTGTAGGAAGAGGCGGACCTCCGTTGTGTCTTCGTTATTTTTTGCATCGTGGAATGTTAGGACGCTGTTGTATTTAGATGCCGCAAACAGACCAGAACACAGAACGGCTCTCATTGGTCTCGAACTACAAAGGTACAACATCGCCGTTGCAGCTCTTCAGGAATCCAGATTTTCCGGTTCGGGCCAGCTGCGCGAGGCCTCCAGTGGCTACACGTTCTTTTGGTCCGGACTACCGTCCGGGTACATATATTTTGGTCCGGTCCGGACAACGCCGGGAAGCGGGGGTAGCTTTTGCTATTCCCGACGACATCACCAAAAGAATGATATCGACACCTGTTGCCGTAAACGAACGCTTTATCTACATGCGGCTTCCTCTCCTCTCTGGGAACGCTACTGTCATATCAGCCTATGCGCCAACGCTACAGGCAACGGCAAAAGCAAAGGAGACCTTTTACCAGACTTTATCCTCGATCCTCACCAAGATTCCGGAATCAGACCAAATAGTCCTCCTTGGGGATTTCAATGCCAGGGTTGGGAGAGACCATGCCGCCTAGAAACACATTATTTGTCTCCATGGTATTGGAAATGTGAATGCGAATGGCAACCTCCTTCTCGAAACATGTGCAAAATTTGAACTGGCAATCACGAACACCATGTTTCAGCAACCCGACAAGTACAAAGGAACTTGGAAGCATCCTCGGTCAAAACACTCCCACATGATCGACTATGTGATCGCGCGCCAAAAGCATCTGTGGTACACCAAGTTAACACGCGTTATGCGTGGAGCCGAATGCTGGACAGATCACGTGCTGGTTAGGAGCAAGTTACGGCTTCGACTCGCTCGGCAACATCGTTCTGCTGGTCAAAAGCGTCAGCCGAGAATCGATGTGCGTCAACTAGTGACAAGCGAATATCTCCACGTTGAGTATGTAGATAAAGTCTCAACGGAAATGTCTCAAATGGTAGACCCGTCATGGTCAAGTTTCAAGCAGGCTGTCCTGAAGGCTGCGGCCAACACAATTCCATCAAAAATGAGGACATGCAATGACTGGTTTGACAAATCTAATGAATCATTACGTGAGCTCCTGGACACGAAAAACGCTGCCCTCCAGAAAGCACAGTCGACCGGCAGTCGCGCTGATAGACAGCAGTTCCGAACTCTTCGTAGTGATGCAACCAAATGCATCCGTAAGCTGAAAGATATTTGGTGGGCCGAGAAAGCAAATGAGATCCAAGGCTACGCAAGGCAAAAGGAGTACCACAACTTTTTCTCCGGTCTGAAAACGGTTTACGGACCCAAACGAAACGGTACTTTCCCGATGAAGACACTGGATGGTGAACTACTTACTGACAAATCGCTAATCCTCGCACGCTGGCGAAGCCACTTCTCCGACCTTCTGAACAGATCATCGATAGTTCATGATTCGGTCATCAACGAAATCGATCAGCGTCCAATTCAGAACCACCTGGCACATCCACCAACACCAGACGAAATCGCAAAAGCTGTGAAACAGGTCAAATGTGGAAAAGCCCTGGTTCGGACGGTATTCCGATCGAGCTGTTGAAGTATGGAGGCCACGATCTGGTTACAGCATTGTCGGTGTTGTTCAATGAAATTTGGGAGGCCGGGGATGTTCCTCAAGAATGGCGTGAGACAAAATTAATCACTTTGTTCAAAGGAAAGGCCGATCGCTCAGATTGTGGAAACCACCGCGGAATCTCGTTGTTGAGCATAACAAGCAAAGTCTTCACGAAACTGCTGCTCAATCGACTGGTGGACAATATCAGTGAGGCAACGCTTCCGGAATCACAGTCCGGTTTCCGTTCAAATAGGAGCACAATTGATATGGTGTTCGCAGCGAGGCAAATCCAGGAAAAAGCAATGGAACAAAACCAGGATTTGTACATGGTCTTTGCCGACCTGACGAAGGCCTTCGACACAGTGAACAGAGACGCACTCTGGAAACTTCTTGCTCACTATGGATGTCCAGACCACTTCATCAAGTTGCTGCGGAGTTTTCACGACAAAATGAGAGGCAAAGTGGTGGTAGACGGGGATGAGACGGACGTATTCAGCATGACGATGGGAGTAAAACAAGGCTGTGTGCTTGCACCAACCATGTTTGGGGTCTATCTAGCGGCAGCTATCGAGCGTGCCTCGAACGATCTGGAGCCTGGTGTACACGTCCGTTCTCATGCTGACGGAAACCTCCACAACCTCCGACGTCTAAAAGCCTACACAAAGACCAAGACCATGGTAATACGTGACCTGCTGTTTGCCAATGATACAGCCTTGATTGCCCACACACAAGAGGAAATTCAGCGTATTGTTGACCGTTTTGCTGAGGCCATGGAGGCGTTTGGTCTGGTTATCAGTTTGCAAAAGACCGTGGTTTTGTATCAACCAGTGCCGGGAAGCCCGTACGTTGAACCTGCAATTACGATCGGGGGTCACGTATTGTCAGTCACAAAATAATTCACGTACCTGGGCACGTGCTTATCGAATACCGCAACCACGGACAAGGAAATCGACCAAAGAATCCGCAAAGCGAGTGTTTCGTTTGCCCGACTCCACAGCAGAGTCTGGAAAGAACGTGGGCTCAAAGTGAACACAAAATTGGCCGTGTACAAAGCAGTTGTCATCCCCTCTCTCCTGTATGGAGCCGAATCTTGGAATTGCTATGCACGCCACCTTCGCAGACTGAATGGCTTTCACTCCCGATGCCTACGACAAATTCTAGGCATCCATTGGTCCGATCTCGTGCCGGATACAGAAGTACTCGAGCGAGCTGAAATGCAATCCATCACATGCACCCTGCAAAAGGCCCAGCTCCGTTGGGTCGGCTATGTGTTGAGGATGGACGCAGACAGGATCCCACGTTTTATTTTTATGGGAGAACTGCATGAAGGAGAGAGATCAGTGGGCCGGCCCAAACTGCGTTTAAAGGATACACTGCGTGCACATTTGAAAGAATGTGACATCCCGCTCGACAATTTACAAGCTCTGTCCAGTGATCGACCGAAATGGCGTACCTTGATCCATACATGATGCGACTCCACGGAAAAGGGTCGTATAGATGCCACCAAAGAAGCCCGCAGAAAGCGTAAGGAACGCGAGCGGCAACCGGTGCCTGCTGACTCTAAATGGATTTGTACAACTTGTGGATGCCGATGCAAATCGGCACTCGGACTGTATAGCCACAAGCGGGTTCACGAGAATTGAATACCAATGCCGTAATGGCGGGGCGACATGATGATGAGGGACAAATATTATTTTGATATTTATGGACTTCCACCGCCTCTTGAAGTAATTAACTTCCTACCGAAGGAGAAGAGTGTTTGTCAAACGTTTCAAATCCAAAAAGTAAATTGTCAATGTTGTGGTCAATTATGTTTATACATATTATTTCACCTCAACAATAAAGAAAGGTTTTCTGATATTATTTTTACTCTTTTTAAAAATGACCTACGTTGGAAAAGACGGTTCTATATTTAAGGGATCTCAAGAGACGACTGTTGATTTATCAAATTATTATACAAAGGCACAGGCCGAACGACAGAAATATGATATAACTAAAAATCTTAAGATGAAAAATAGTTATAAATTAATCAATTATCCGAGTCCCACGGGTGACAATGACTTGGTGAGATTAGGTGATGTATTTACAATTTATATCCCAAGAGAAAACAGCACGTTTTGATAAACAAGTAGAATTTACTGCCACAACACCTGGTTCTCCAGACCATACACCTTTTCGTGTTAAATTTAATGTACCACTTACAATTAAACTTTACAAAGAGGGGGATATTGTTAATATGGTAATTGATAAATGGGGGTATGATATGCCTGATTTGGGTATAATTGGTTCTTTTCAATAAACCTGGAAGACCTACAAGATTTTATTTGGTCCCGTAAAGAAGACTATTACCCCCTTTGTGACCATAATGCGGTATGTGGAAACACAATTAGTGGCCAGCTAATACATGAGTTAGGAAGTAAAAAAATTACATGATAGCATAGCGATGATAAAGTATGACAAAGGGTCAAGACAATCATATAAATATACAAAGTCAGGGAATACAAACAGATTTAGTGGTGGGAAGATGGAATGGTATTACCTGTCATAGTATTAATCTCATGTATATTTCAAAAACATAAATAGTTATTTAATTTGAAATTAAATAATTTCAAATTCTTTTTTATCAATTCTATGTATTCACTCCTCAATTCTTGCTACCCTTACCACCTCTTCTATTGTTGTCTCGACTTCCTCCTCTTCCTTTGTTGACCTTTCTGCCCTTGTTACCCTTGTTCCTGCTTCCTTTGCTACCATTGCTGTTATCTCTGCCACCTTTGCTGCCTTTGTTAACCCTGCTAACCTTGTTTCCTCCTCCACCCTTGCCAACCCTTCCCTGACTCCCTCCTCTACTACACCTGCTATTCTTGCTGCCATTTCCTTCTCATGCTCTATTTTCACTTCTTTCCACCTCTCCTCTTCCCTCTTCTCCTCTTCTTCTGCTTCCCTCTTCTCCTCTTCTTCTGCTTCCCTCGCTTCTGTTTCCATTGCTTCCCTTATTACCCGAGCTTTCTTTGTTTCCTCCTTCTTTATCTTCTCCAAGTCCTCCTTCACCCTCTCCAACTCATCCTTCATCTTCTCCAAGTCCTCCTTCATCTTTTCGTCCTTCTCCTTTCCCTCCTTCTCCTCCCTCTCCCACATCTTCTCTCTCTCTCTTCCTCATCCCTTTTTACCCTTAAAGCATCACCCCAGAGTACATTATACATATATTCATCTGGATTTTGAGATATTCTTGTATTTATCATTATTTTTCTCACAATAGGGTACCAATAGGATTTGTTAACATTTTCTAAAAGATCTTTATATTCCATAACTTTGAGAAGTTCATTTTTATTTAATATTTTAAGCAGGTCTCTCTCTATTTGTGGGTTTTACAATGTCGGTATATGGCCAATCCTTAATTACAAACTTTCCTTGTTCATGTTCTGATCCATAAGGAATTAAAAATTTTACCCCCTTTTCTTGTAAGTATCCTTGAATACAAAAATTATAATTCTCCTGAAGTAGTTTTCTTGCCATTTTAATATAAAAAATTATTATTTATCTTCAATTGGGTCAATAAACATTTTTACCGTGCCTATAACGCTATTACAACATAAAAATAACGGTTTGGGGGTATTATTCCCATTCATTTCTGCATGTATTGCAATAGGATTACTTGAAATAGAGCCAAGTTTTCCAATACGCATAAATTGTTCTGATTTAAAATAACCGTGATAATATAATTTATTAGTTAGCCACTCCTCATCCTCCTCTATTTCTGTTTCTGAATGACTGAAAGAAACAATCTTTTTTACCATAATTGTGCCACCTCAAAAATAAAAGAAAGAGTATTATTACTACATTTTATTTCGATGGTTGGTGTTTTAAACGATTGACAAAGCGAATTAAAACTTGATGGTGAAATAGGGGTTGGAACCGTTTGATACATTTGAATATTTGCGGGAATTATATTTTGAACAGATTCTATATTAATCCCAAGCCACATACTACAATTATCGATCAACGACTTTACATCAACGATAAATTCAAAAGGTGTTTCCATTTTAAAAACGAGCTCTGCTTTACTTTTGATACATTTGCAAAACAGTTTGATGTGTAATCCAAGTCCAATGTGAAACATATCCATGTGGTTGTAATAATATTCCTCGAAACAATCGCGGGGTAATATAACTTTGATCAGTATGTTTTGCATCGTATACGTTTCAAGATGTAAACCTTTGGCAGTTATCGTGAAACAAACGGTATTCATATTATGATATAATAATTCAAACAGGGCTTTAAACTTGTTTGAATGTTTTGATCGAGCGTAAAAAAGCATTACTTATTTTAATAACGCAATGTTTCTTTACACTAAAGATCAATTTTTAAATAATTTATTCGCCAAGTTTTGTCTTTTGTAACTCTTGTGAATAAAATGACCCCAAGATTTCTTCTCCATGTAAATCATATAACTTATAAGTCCAAGGTACTGTATCCGTTACCCCAACGATTTAAAAAAGTTCATTAGTCCATCTCTTTGTATAACCCTTCTCAAAATGACTTTTCCATCTGTATATTCTTACAACATCACCAACTTTGAACTTTGGTTTTCTCAAATTAACCTTCTTTTCATAATCTAATTTTGTAACTGTTTCTGACAGTTTTTCTTTAGTAGATGAATGTACCACATTGTTATACAGTCACGTGAAAAAGTAAGTACACCCCATGTAAAGTTTTGACTTTTTCAACATATTTCAACATACAGCTATTTGATATTCATTTCAACAATATTGATAGATAAAGGTGATATAATATAACAAATATCATGAAACATTTACATTTTGTAGTCCATTGTATAATTTAAATAAACATAAATGCAAATTTCGCATTGTGGAAAAAGTAAGTACTACCTGATATAAATATTTGTATATCACCCCCACTTTTAGATGAAATGAATCGACACTTTTTAGTCCCACATATTACACATTCTCCCTTTTCATAAACTTTATTCGCTTTATTTATATCATACGATATATTTTTAGTTTTGGTTTTCTTTTTACACTTGATACAAGAACTCATTTTATTTGTTAGTTTAATTTCTTTTTGATTATGTCAATGTTTCCTTTAGAGCGACAATCAATTCCATTGTTTAAAATAAACCTTTTATCATCATAAGCCTCAAGAGCTTTTTTGTTCACCTCCTCCTTATATAACTGATGCGTATAACTTCTTATCGTATTCATTTTTCTAAACTCCTCTTTCTTTAAAGTTAAACAATTATAATAATGTTCAAACTCTATTTCTTCTTTGATAACCCCTTTCTTTATTCCTTTTAACTTCTTATCACATCTTTCAATATTATTATCATCAATATATTTATAAGCATAAGCCTTAGCTCTCAATCCGACACATTCAGTCATTACCTTTCCTCCGAATTCATCCTTAAACTTTCCAATAACCTTTTTATTCTTTGAGGAAAACAACTTATCAGTTGGCTTATAATTGCTCATATCAGACGAGTCACTATCCTCAAGCTTATCTGAATAAACATCTTCCGTCTTAATTTCTAAAATGAAACTATCCGTATCCATATAAAGTAGAGAAACATTATCTTGATATTTCTTCTTCAAGTTATTGTAAAGATAATCATACATTAGTAATTTTGATAAATCAAGAACCGTCGTTCCTATATAAATAGGTTTATCCATTTTAATACTCTCTTTTTGCAAATGAATAGCAACAAAGTTCTCTGAAAACACCACTTCTCTTTGAAAACTAGGTTTATTAATTAATTTTGCTGCTTGCTCGAAAGATGTAGTAAGTCTTATGTTTTCTCTATTCCTAAGATTTTCCATCGTCTTTCCAAATACAGAATTATTCATCAATTTATAAAAGTCTTTCTCAAAATCATTTTTTGCTTCGGTTCTCCTTTGTGTGTTAAAATCAATATACTTCTTCAACTAATGACTTAGGTTAAACTGTATAACTATGAATCTTCTTTCGTGTCAATCCTGCTGATAAATATTGCTTTAAGTTCCTTTGGTGTAAAACATAATTTTCTTTATCATATTAAATAATAAATATATATATATTTATTCATATAATAAATGTAGTAAGTTCTTTATCATATAATGTAGTAAGTAATTTTTCTGTTGGGTTACCTTTTATATTAAATGTTTGTTGATATAATCACTTCGCCATTCTTCTTTCGGACATTATTTGGTCGGGGCATATGGTAGGTCGTCGTGTTGATTATGGAGTTCTTCAGGATATTTCAAATCAACCTCAAAATAATGTCCAACTTCCGAATCATCCAATTCATTTTGTGAGGATGTAACGATGTTTTGTAAAACCTTTTCATAATCTTTCTCTTCAACCCAGTTGAGTCCTCCATAAGGTAGAGCTTGAGACATAGGCCATCCATACAAATTATTAGAATCGTAATACATCAGATAAGAACTATCTTTCGTATCATAATTAGGAAGATACTTATTGTTAGCTTTAGCATATCTCTAAGAACATACTTGTGATATTCCTCCTCTTTTAGCCTCTTCTATCATCAAAAGCATATCTTCATCACTGATTAAATCCAACTTCTGTTTCATCATTTTTAGCATGTCACTCCAAGCTAATCCAAGAGCAGTGTAGTAGTGGACGGGATCCAACCCATATGATTGTTTATTATGACAAACCATTCTAAAGGTTTCAAAGACATCGGCTGGTAGTAAGACGTCGGTTTTAAGATACAAATCATGATACTCGCCAAGGTCCCTCACCAAACTCGTTCCCCTCACCCCCCTCCCCGCCTCCATTGCAATCCTCGCTTGTGTTGCTATCTCTATTTTCATTTTTCTCCACTTTCGTTTCTTCCCCTGAGATACAGAGAGGGAGAGAGAGCCCACGCCTTTCGGTGGGATCGAGGGGTGAGTCCATCGACACTCTGACGGGTTGTCGTGATTTCCCTCCCTTTTCCTCATTGAGAGTTGTGTTTCCTCGCGATAGTTTCGCTCGTGCTGGTGTATGCCGAGTAGCGCTTTTCCCTTTTTTCCCCTACTTGTACAGAAAACAGTCCACCCTCCCCAAATCCATCTCGGCTAAGGCCGAGGGTTTTCCGATCGTCGTAATGTCGGCATGTTCCCGCTACGCGGCCTTTGAGGGCTTTACGCGGAAACATGGCGTGGTTTGCGTTCCCCATAACGAGGTCACCGTGGAAGACATCGCCATTGCGGTGGGTAACATAATCGGGCTCGAGAAAATCCGTGCAGCTTCACGGATGAATAAACGCCTGGTAATATTCGTAGCTGAAGAGCAGCTTGTACATAAATTGTGGCGACCGGAAAACCGAGAATGGACATTTTGTCCTGGTCTCCCCACTGGACACCCCATCCGTGAAAGTCTTGATATCAAATTGTCCCCCATTCCTGAAAAATGATTTAATTTTAAAAGAGCTTTCTCGGTAGGTACAGTGGTGTCGGAGATCACGATGTTATCTCTGGGGTGTCCGAGATCACGATGTTATCTCTGGGGTGTCGCAACGAGCAGGCTAAACACATCATGTCCTTCCGGCGGCAAGCGTACATTGTATTTCCTGCATCCAATGTGGACAATGTGCTCAACGCAGTATTTACGTTTTGTGTGGATAATCACGAGTACCAGGTATACGCGTCCACGGAAAAGTTAAAATGTTTCGGCTGTGAGAACTTTGGGCATCTAAAACAGTTTTGTCCACAAATTGGCCGAGCAGTGGCAGAGCAGACAACACCCCCTGATGGCATCAGTGATGCTGTGACAGAAAACGTACCATCGACATCGAAAACCTCCGAAAATGATAACGTTTGGGATGGTTTTACACTTGTCTCCTCTTTGAGAAAGAGGAAAACACCTCGGAATGTCCCTCCACCCTGTAAAGAAAAGAAGGTGGTGTTGGACTCCGATGCATTGGACTCAGTACCACCTGATAAAACATCGATGAATAATCGATATGAAGTATTGCTAAATGTGAATGCAGATCCTCTGCCTGCTGCCGATATGGACCCTCAGCCTCATGTTGAGGAGTTGCCTGCGCTACCTCCAGTTGAGGTTGGAGTGCAAACTCGACTGGGGGGGGGGGGGGAAGAGCAAATTTCGACCCCTCAGTGTTCCAACGCACCTGATGGCGATCGTTCAAATCAAATAGTCGTTGTACCGGCCAATTTAGAAAATGGACCTGAGCACAATGATTGTCCGGAAGAAGAACATCAAATTGTGCAACAGGTTGCAGAATCGCCCCTCCCCCGCACCGCCCCCCCCTCCCCCACACACATTACCCGGGGTTCTGGTGTAACCTCTCCCTCAACCTGTTCCTACAGAAACAGGGCAGGATGACACCTGCACACCACAGAGTATTCTGGTGTCTCAAGAGCCAGGGGTCCCAGATAGTGCTTCTGACATGTCTGAGGAGGAATCCTACGACATTGAGGAATTCCCCACATACAGTGATTCCAACGTCTTACCATCGCAAATACTCAAGTTTCTGAACTAGAATTTCAGAAAATGATTTATTGAAACAAAAGATCATTTTTCTGATCTACATGGGTTTATTGAAACGGCAAGGTGTATTATTCGCCGACCCAGTGACCACAATTTCACGGAACCCCAATGCAGTAGGCTCAAGAAACACATTGTTGAGGCAAAGAATGAACTAAAAGGATGATATGCATAATGCATATCTCCCTTTCCTTACCTCTTTTACATCTCTATGACTATTTTTGGTAGCCTCAATATAAATGGTGGTGCGAGCCATCTAGGATGCTCCAAGTGGTCAACCTTGTAAGGCAACGGAAACTAGATGTGGCTTTCTTACAAGAAACCCACTCTACTCCATCGTCTCACGCTATATGGAATCGAATGAGGAAAAAAGCAGGCTACTTTAGCGATTCAACCTCTCGTGCAGCAACAGTTTGCTTTCTAATTAATCCCCATTTTTGCCCGCTCCAACTCTCATTTCAGGAAATAATCCCAGGTCACTTAGCTTCACTGGATTTTGTTGATGGAGACATTAAATTTACTTCAATAAATGTATATGCCCCTTCAAAGGGCACAAACCGACGAACCTTCTATGACAGGTTACGACTCCACATTATGCAGTTAGACTTGCAGAAGTGCATTATAATAGGCGGTGATTTTAATTGCACCCTGCAACCGGAGTGCGATCGGAATGGCGCAGAACCTCACCCCGGACCAGCCAGACTGTTATCTAAAATAATAAGAGATTTTGGTTTTCAAGATGTCTGGCGGATACAAAATCCAGGTACCCATCAATTTACCTGGTGTAAGGTTGCCAATAATCAAGTGGCCCTTACCAGACTTGATAGATTTTATATGAATTTGCCATTTGCCAACCTCTCCCACACCACTGAAATTTCCCCGTCTGGTTTCTCCGACCATCACCTCATTACCATGAGTTACCGTGTCGGGTTATCTCCAAATCGCCACTCTTTTTGGAAACTAAACATTTCCATATTAGATAACCCCTCCTTTAGGAATGCCTTTGAGAGGGTGTGGTCCAAACTGAGAGGCTCCAAATCCAGGTTTAAGGACCAGCAATAGTGGTGGGACAACATAAAGGTCCAAGTCCAAATTGGAAGTTTCTGTCAACAGTTTTGTTTTCTAAACACACAGGTAGAACGCAGAATGAAAGTGGGGCTGGGGAAGGAGATTCTCCAGATTCAAACAAATTAAAAAACCCATCCTACCCCCAAAAAGAAACTAAGACTATGTGAGAAGAAGTCTCTTCTTAATAATATAATTTCTAATCAAACCCAAGGAGCGCTATCGAGACTACGCTTTCAGCAACTTTACCTCCTGGATTCTCTGACCCGGTTTTTCTTTGATTTTGAAACAAAATTTCCTCATTCCCTAATTACTGCTTTGAAACGTCCTGATAATTCAATCACGACCAACCCTGCACAAATCAAGAAGGATGCAGGACTCTTCTTCTCTACACTTTACCAGGCAACAGATGTCGATGCAGAACTTGTTCCGGACTTGTTTGATGATGTTTGACACTAACGCAAAAGCAAAGAACGGATTTGGAGATTTGGAGATTTGGAGGAATTTTGGGACTTGATTGGACCTGATTTGCTTCAGGTTTTCCTGGAGAGCTTGAAGAAGGGTGAACTTCCACTGAGCTGCAGGAGAGCCGTGCTAACTTTGCTTCCTAAAAAATGAAATTTATTGCTCACATCACAGTGGAGGCCAGTGTCCTTCTTGTGTACGGACTATAAAATTCTCTCAAAGGCTTTGGCCTTGCGTCTCCCACCCCGACTAGTAGACATCATACACATGGACCAGACTTATTGTGTTCCTGGTCGAAATATTCAGGATAATATCTCTGTTGTCCGAGATGTCATTGAAATCTGTGAAATTAATTATGAAAGTTGTGGCTTGATCTTCCTCGACCAGGAGAAAGCGTTTGACTGTGTTTCTCATACATATCTTTTTGAAGTGCTAAAATGTTTTGGTTTTGGACCTCTCTTTCTATCCCATATACAATTATGTTATTCAAACATATTGGCTATCTGAAAGATAAACAATGAACTTGGACCCCCCTTTTGTGTTGTGAGAGGGGTAAGGCAGGGCTGCCCTCTGTCAGGAATTTTGTATGCTTTATCCCTTGAGCCCCTCTTAAATACCTTTCGGAAGTCCTTGTCTGGTGTTAATTTTGGAACCCACCCCTTAAAAACCATTGCTTATGCAGATGACATCTGTGTCTGCATCAGACAGTCAGAAGACATTGATTTGATGATGAGTGCTTTGGACGTCTTCAGCAGGGCATCATCGGCCAAGATAAATTGGACAAAAACAGAAGCGCTGTGGCTTCAACCCTCTACCTACCCTCTACCTACCCCCTACCTGCCCCCCTATTTCCTCTCCCTCCTCCTCTCCCTGAGGGATAGTTTGTGAGGCATAACTGGGAAGGCTTGTTGGCACACATTGAAGTACTGTTACTGAAATGGAAGAACTTGCTCTGCCAACTGTCTTACCGAGGTAGGGTACGAGTCATCAACAGTCGGGTCACCACTAAGTTATGGTACAAGTTTCTTTCCTTTCAGCCACCCAAAACTTTGGTGGAGGACATACAAAAATGCATCACCCATTTCTTCTGGTCCGGAAAGCATTGGCTGAGACCAGAGATTCTAAACTTACCAACTGCAGAGGGTGGCCAAGGGATGGGCAATGTCAAGTGCCGCATCATGGCTTTCTGCCTACGAACAACATGGTGCTTCATGTCTGAACCATGTTTGGCCTGTAGACAGCTTACCAGCTGCATCGTACGTCAAGCGGGGAAGTTGGAACTTGCACAGGAACTGTTCCTGATGGACTCGACCAAGATAGACCTATCGATGCTGCCTGCCTTTCACCAAAGCCTAATGAATGCGTGGCAAGCCTTTACCTGTCTCTGTGACCCCTCGACTTATGTTCGATCCATGTTCTTCAACGAACCATTATTTCACAACACGGTATTTGGTGAGTGTGTAAATGAAAGCACCTTCATTCAAAAGTTTATAAATGCCTCAGTAACAAAAGTGTGTCAATTGAGAAACGCCACCAATTAGAGGTGGATCAGTGCTACCGCTCTGGCTTCGACGGTTGGCATTAGATCGCGTCGCAGAGTTGACAGCTTTTTGAAAATGGTGCTTCACATCTACTCTGCCTCAAATGGCTGGGCAAGCAACCCTCCTGTACCCACCTCTGAATCTTCTTCACCCTTCCCCAATCTTTGTCTATCTGGTTCTCTCAGTTTGTAACCGATTAGTTTTGGCCACTCTCTATCCTTTTCTGGGAGCAATTGAAAGACCCCGTATGTGCAATGCTTAAAAATCCTTTTTCCTTCGTTGTCCTCTCCTGTACCCTGTAGATGGCCTGTAGTCCTGCTGAATACCCCTCCCCTTACCCTACTTTGGGGTGGTACTATAAAAAGACTAGGCCGAAACGTGTTGGGGATCTTCAATGGAGAATTGCTCATTGGATCCTACCCACAAATTCCCTAATTCACCGCTTCTCACAAGCGATAAGTGAGCAGTGTCCATTTTGTGGACAAGCTGAAACCTTGCCCCATGCGTATGTACGCTGTGACCGGTTAATGCCTTTATTTTTTTTTCTTTGAAATGTTACTTGCATGGCAATCCTTTGTTTTTGATTTTCCTGCCTTTATTTTTGGCCCGACTGGGCGGTTCAATTCCCCAACAACAATTTTAATTCATTTCTTTCTTGCGCAAGCCAAGTTGGCAATATATAAGACCAGGCAATCAAAGATACGTAATGATTCGTATAGTACAGATGTTTTGGAAATGTTTAAAGCTCTCTGTGTGTCAAGAGTTAAGCTGGAATTTTGTTGTTGTTCTGAGGTACAACTCTTTGAGAAGCAGTGGTGTGTGAAAGATGCATTTTGCAAAATAGCTTAGGGTCAGTTAGTATTCACTATGTAGTTGATTTCCTTAATACTTGCTTATTTATTTACTTATATTTTGCTTATTTATCATGTAAAGGTTTGTGCAACTGTTGTGATTGTTTTCTTTGAATCATCATTTGTTTTTTTATACTTTTGTAATAAAAGGACATAGAAAAAGGCTTTCTTTCTCTTTCTCTTTCTCTTTCTCTTTCTCTTTCTCTTTCTCTTTCTCTTTCTCTCTTTCTCTTTCTCTTTCTCTTTCTCTCTCTCTCTCTCTCTCTCTCTCTCTCTCTCTCTCTCTCTCTCTCTCTCTCTCCCCTAACTTTGTCAAGGCGGGGGTACACCATCCTGGATGCGGGGGTACACCATCATGGATGTAGGCGATCTTTGTGTCGCTCCTGGGAGATTGATCGTCTGTCTCCGTGCCACGGTCTTCTAAGACAGAACTGTCCAGTGCCATCCAACAACAGCAACAAAGAAGCATTGAGGCAGAACAGAAGGCATGTAAAAAGCATGCCATGGAACAATATACCACCGACTACTAAATAAAGCCATATTCAAAAACTGTAAAACCCAAAGAACGAAATTGTCCACAGCATGAATAGAATAAAAGAGGAATGACCGCAGTGTGGGTCAAACCCTGTGACAATATCCAGTAATGGGCTGATTGGAAAACGCGCATTTAAAGCACTCTTAAAAGATGAATAGTACGATTGAGAAACACATATTTAATGCGCTTTAAAAAATCAACTCAACACCTCACAGTGTGTTTTGACATACAGTGTGTTCCCACGGACTTGAATAAACCTTATGATTCGACATACGATGAGATTTTTCGGTGTCCCTCATCGTTAATAACACACGACCCAAACAAAGCCAATGGTTTTTGTAATTTGCGTAATGTAATGCTTGACTACATAATGTAACGTTACTTACCATGCATTCTGACATACCATGCGCTCTTATGGGCTTGGGCTTGTTGAAACATTGTTATGATTTGATTTTTTGGGGTCCCGCATTGTCAATAACACTTTTTGGGATTTTACATATCGTGATTATTGTGAATACATATTGTGATTGTAGACCCTCATAAACCTTGTCTCTATGAAATAATTGGTAAACTAGAACGGCACTCAGTAGAGAGCAGACCTTCGCCTGGTTGGCCATATCACTCAATGGTGAAGAATCACTTTAAAATTCTACGAGCTGGATCCTGATCTTTACCAAAATTGAATCGATTCTTCCTTGTCACACACCCAACCTGTCCAATAAGTTTCATCCGAATGCATCCATAACTTTTTGAGATATCCTGCTATGTATTGTTTTTGGCCCTATCTCGCAATGGGTAAGAATCACTTTAAAAATTCAATAATTCTCATATCTGAATCCATATTCAGATCTTCATCAAAATCGAAACGAATCGTCTTTGTCAGACAACCAAACAGTCCACCAAGTTTCGTCCAAATCCGTCCACAACTTTTTGAGATATCCTGCTACGTATCGTTTTGGCCCTATCTCCCAATGGTGAAGAATCACTGAAAACATTCTTGTAGCCGGATCCGGATCTTCACCAAAGTCTAATCATTTCGTCTTTGTCACCTACGCTGCAACTCTGCCAAATTTCGTCCGAATCCATTGACAACTTTTTTGAGATATTTTGTTCACAAACGGACAAACAGACAGATCGGGGTGAAAACATAACCTCCATCCACCTTTGGTGGCGGAGGTAATAATGCGAACAGAGAAATGCTTCGCACTCGCCAATACATTTTTTCCAATCCACGTTTCAATTTTTCCTGAGCCCTCACAGCATGTGAGACTGTTCAACAATGGGTGTTATTGTTAGTGGGAGAAAAAAAGGATGTGCACAGTCAAAACATCTGTGTTAATGACATTTCAGAGGAACGGCCTCGGTGCTGGGATCAAATTGTCGACAGATTGCTGAACGAAGTGCAATAGAAAAGGATGGAGATTAGGTAAACAATGTGTCTTATATAGGTGGGGTGACAACTTTTGTAATGACTCTCAAAAATAAAAGTACTGTACGATGTTAAATCATGTTGAAATAGGCAAATTATTTAGGCTTGAAATGGTATTTATTGCAACTTGTTATTATTGCATATCTGTCACAAGAAGAGGGGGAGGAGGCGTTTTTTTTTTTGGGATACAAGACCGAGGCTCGTGAAAGAGATAACATTTATCACCAAAAAAAAAAAAAAACGGACTCGTAAAACATATAATAAGGGGAGCGGTAGACAAGATATGGAGAGAGGGGGAAGCACACAAGCACAACATTTGAGAGCAGGGACATCGAGAGATCTGTGGGAGGGAGATGGCTTGGGGGAGGAGGCGTGGGAAGGGGGGGGGGGGGGAGTATAAAACACATGGACACTGCAAGGACCTTCAGGAAAGAAGTTGGTATTTCAAAAAAGTGGATCTGGGGTGAATTAACTGGGATAGAAAAGATCAAGGTTTTGGATGGGGGAAGATAAGAGATGGTGGCGAACAGCTGTTTTAAAGACCTGGAATGGAGGAGTGGGATTGAAGAGAGTGAGGGAGTTTGTTCCAGAGGTGGGAGTAAAGAGGAATGAAAGAGTGAAGGTGAGCAGAGAGTCTTGAGAGACTTTGATTTTCCCTTTGCAGTACAAGTCCCCGACCGGTCCCAATGAATGTTCTTGTTCCAAGTAAAAGGGCACAGCTCCTTGAAAAATTCGCAAAACGTCCCAAAACTCAAACTTTTTCTGTAACTTGTCATAATAAAGGTGTCAGTTGAATATGTTAAAGAGTATTGAAAAAAGGCGCAGAAACCACATGTGGGATGGATGGAAAGGCAGACAGAGGGCGAACCTACCTCCTGGTTGGGGATTAATAAGTGTTTTATACAAGATCCTCCATGCAAATGAAACAAGCGTTACGCCTAGGTCCCCCGTCGGTGAAGTGATGCGAGTTGACAAAGTGGAAGACGCAAGGCGGCTATCTTGGATTTTGACGTGGCGACCCAATTTTCAATAGCGTTCTTCCTTATGCCGAGATACACCCACACACCAAATTAGAAGTTGGTACTTCGCTTATTTTTCAAGATATTCATCTCACAAGGTTCAGACACACATGGCGGTGGCCACCTTGGATTTTGATGTGGCGACCCAATTTTCAATAGCGTTCTTCCTTTTGCCGAGATACACCCACACACCAAATTAAAAGTTGGTACTTCGCTTATTTTTCAAGATATTCATCTCACAAGGTTCAGACACACGTGGCGGCGGCCATCTTGGATTTTGACGTGGCGAACCAATTTTCAATAGCGTTCTTCCTTGTGCCTAGATACACCCACACACCAGATTATAAGTTGGTACTTTGCTTATTTTTCAAGATATTTCACTCACAAGGGTCAGACATATATATGGCGGCGGCTATCTTGGATTTTGGCGTGGCGACCCAATTTTCAATAGCTTTCTTCCTTGTGCCTAGATACACCCACACACCAGATTATAAGTTGGTACTTTGCTTATTTTTCAAGATATTTCGCTCACAAGGTTCAGACATATATATGGCGGCGGCCATCTTGGATTTTGGCGTGGCGACCCAATTTTCAATAGCGTTCTTCCTTGTGCCTAGATACACCCACACACCAGATTATAAGTTGGTACTTTGCTTATTTTTCAAGATATTCAGCTCACAAAGTTCAGACATATATATGGTGGTGGCCATCTTGGATTTTGACGTGGCGAGCCAATTTTCAATGGAGTTCTTCCTTATGCCGAGATACACCCACACACCAGATTAGAAGTTGGTACTTCTCTTATTTTTCAAGATATTCAGCTCACAATGTTCAGACAGACATGGCATCAGACATACATGGCGGCGGCCATCTTGGATTTTGACGTGGGTTGCACCCACACACCAAATTCGAATGCGGGCCTTCGCCTACGCACGCACGCACGCACGGACGGAGGGGAAAACCATAGTCCCCCTTTCGCTCCGCGGTGCGACGGGGGACAATAAGGGTGTAAATTCAACTTGATGTTAAAGCATTCTCTACTTTGTGCTGTTGTTTGTACAATATGTGGGTATGGATCTATTACCTCCCCATGTAGAAGATACACATCCTCTCCACCAGATGTAAATCATCAGACAAATCATTTGGAAGTAGAAGTTGAGTGCATGTGCAATGGCAGCTCCCCTGTGGCACAAAGAGAAATACAGCAATAAGGAGTGAGATGTGAAGCTCGAGGCAAAAAGAGACCACAGTGGTTGAACAGGGAATTAAGGTTTGCGATGAAGGATGAGCAGAAGGAATTTGTTAGGGACAAAACAACAGGACTGGAAACAGGCTCTGATGGTTAAGTGACTAAGCAGAGGATTGCTACCAAAACAAGCATTCTGAGTATTGCGCTGCAATACATGTCCCCTACCGGCAGTCTGTCGTCCGGAAAACTGTTGGGGAAATTACCAAGGGTTATTTACTCACAGGTTCTAAATCGTTCCCAATCGCTAATTACCTCAGGACGGGCTCACCTGTGATTCGCACTCGTGACTTCGATTTATACACCTTGCAGACAGGTCAGCAGAAGCATGAGAAAAAAAGTTGTTAAAGAACCTTTCGAGTCGCTAAATATCAGTAATTTATTATATTTTCCGGTTCACGATCAATGATCGATGTGTATATATATGTTGTTCGGCTTGGCTCCGCCCCTCCCGAAAGCACGCGCTTTGTCGCGCTTTTGACGTTCGCAGACTAGGCTGAGGGCGCGCGGTGCGGCTTGAGGAGAACTCTCGAATAAACAAAAGATATCCATTTAAAAAACATTTCTTTTTTCGTTTAATTAACGATATCTGCCAAACCACATGCCCTATCGCAAATTCCAAAAGGACATTTTAGTAGACTGACATGCTGAACAGATCTGTGAAGTTTCCCCTCGATTGGATCAAAAATTAGGGAGGAGCTAGGTTTTAAAGGTTCATGCTTAAAAACGTCATAACTCTGAAACCATGTGACGCAAGACGTCATGCTCGCTGACTTTTCTGTTCGTCTTGGGTATGCGATTCTGCCTGCAAAGCTTGGCCTCAATCTGTTCAGCCGTTGCAGAGAAAAAGGGGTTTTCGTGTTTTCACGAAAAACAATATGGCGGCCGAACCACGTGACCTGTGACGTCATAATTACCATTAAAATATTCTACAGACCGAGTCCCCACTACGGTGAAAATTTGATCTCAATCGGTCCTATTATTGCAGAGAAAATCTTTTTAAAGGAAATTAAAACTTAAAATGGCACTGAGTTAAGGATCATCAGAATTCCCAAAGTTCAAAGTGCGATAACTTTGTCAAAAATGATCGAAACGTCGTGAAGTTCGAACTCGATCTGTACCCTATCATGAGGAAACCATGTGCCAAGTTTGAAATCATGAGCATTCAGAGTTTAGAAAAAAAAGTCCGGAAAACTGTTCTTTGCGTGACGGACTGACGGACGGACAGACTGACGGACAGACGGAGGGACGGCGTGCAAACCTATAGTCCCCTCCGGTGTACACCAGTAGGGGACTAATAACAAGGCAAGCCAAAAAAAAAATGACAAGGACATGGGCAAGGGTATTAGAAAATCATTATTTTTTAAATTTACATGGGGTAAAGACCAGGCTAATACAAGTGTGGAACCATTGATAGCTGGCAATGGAAGTTGGTGAGTGTTGATAGCAAGATAACAGGCTTTATAAATCATTATTTTGCAACAACATTTACAAAAGAAATGTAAAGGTTATTACCCTAAGTAAGGTTATTACTCTCTATGGGATGACAACATAGAGAGTAACCCAGTTTTAGGACCGGCAGAGAAGATAACTGAGAAGGAAGTTGAGGAAGTGTTACCGATTCGTGACTTCCGTTATTGTGGTTTTCACCCACTTGACGTAGTTCTGATATTATGTGCTATATTTATCTTCAAAAGGCTTATTATTCAGGAACGGTTATTTAAAGTTAAAAAGACTAACTTTAAATGATACAGGACACCGAACTGGAAAGACGAGAAGGTGAAGAGAAAACGAAGCAGGGCGACCCAAGTTGGAGAGGAGGCGTGACATCAGCGCTCCATAACGAGCCAGGTTTACCAACAGCCGCGAGGGGATTTTGAGTTCCTGGAAGGGACATCCGGTGATAAGAATATTCGCTGGAGTGGAGAAATCTGCGTAGACAGATTTGGGGCGCTGAGATTCCGACGAATCCTTGCCTCTAAGCATCGGCTCAAGCCAGAGCCGTCAGCCATTTTGAACCCCATGCTTCGGACACTGGTGAACGTTTGTTTTTTGTCATCTTCACTCCCAACATCCTACCGTCTGTCGGGGATGAGTGGGTGAGACCGCTTCGTCTCCAATTACGTTGCGGTTTGCTGAGGGAGCGGTGAAGGTGCGCCTCTGGAGGGCGCCATTGTACAGTTTGGCAGGAAGAGCATCCTTGCCCACTGTACATGCTTCGGATATCGACTGGAGAGCAAGATTCGGGCTTCGAGCGAATTTCGTTCCATCGACCGCCGGAGTGAATCCCATTCGCCTTGGGAAAAGTCATAGAGACATTGAGGAGTGTCTGTTCATTTGCTGGCAGAGCAGTGAGTCACTTGACTTTATATAAGATATGTATAGAGTGCACTCTTAATGGCCATTTGCTGTACCTGGTCTCCTGCTGGTTGGGTCCGTCCGGCATTTTTGATTCGGGGAGGAGGTTTTGTTGGGCCAAGGTTCCAGGCGCCATCTCTGCGCGGAGCCTTTCGGTCCCCGGCACGATGGCCCAGCCTCCCACGGTCGGAGCACCGCGCGCGCCAGGGGGTGAAGCTCCGACCTCTCCTACCCCCCCCCCCCCTTGAACCGTACGGATCGCCTTTCCCGCCAAGGCACGGCACCGACCATACAGGGCGGGGCCCGGCACGAATCGTGCACGCCGCCGCGGCAACGATCCCCGCGGATTCCCGCTGCACACAAAGCACACCACGCCCTGAGAGCTCGCGTCGGCTATCCGTCGCACTACGCGCTAACCCCCCGGTCTGGGTCGATGCCCGAGTCGCATTCTCACACCCACACGTGACCCACTCCTCTCTCGCACACAGAGGCGCTCCCATACACTCCATTACTACACTCTCCTGTGCACACTCTTCTCTTGCACACTCAGGTGCACACCACTCAGGCGCACTCACGCCGTTTGCACACTCCATCATCACACACCCTCGCGCACATCCTCACGCACTCAGACTACTTACGCACTTCGTTACACACTCTGTAACACCCACGGGTGTGCACTCTCCCAGTACACACCCAATCACGTGCTCTGGTGTGCACTCCTGTACACTCTTTACCACACGCTCCAGTGTGCATTCTCACACACTCTCTTCGGCCATCGCACACTCTGTTTCACACACGGTTTCACACTCGGTTTCACACTCTTCCCACATACACTCCGTTATACACTCGCACTTCGGTGCCGTTCGCACACGCCCGCCATTCACCCTCACACATCGCACCATGGACCTTCCACGAGCACCCGGGTTACGTCGCGATCCCAAGCGCGCCAAAAATCTTTTCGCGCCAAACATTTTCGCGCCATACACGCTCCTACTCACCTTAAGGACCTTCGTCTCAGGCTTTTCCGCCAACACCTGTAAACTCTCATTGGGGTTAGGCAGCACGACATCACGATGCAAATCCAGACTTTGCATTCCATCTCAATCTCCGATTTAATTTCTGATTCTATCTCTGCCATCTCTTCGGCCCCAATTTCAATTATGCACATTTCCTTTTCTATATCCAGCTCGACGACCGCCGGTGCACATAAAATTTTATTTCCCAATTCGGCGGCCGTCGGCTTTCCCAAACCCCGAGTCGCGATTTCTACCCCCTCGGTCAACTTGGCTGCGCTCTGCTCTACCTCGCTCTCCCCGCATTCCTCGCACCGCATTACCTCGTCGCGTCCCCTTGCGACCTCTTCGCTCAACCTGCGCCTTACGTCCTTCCCCATCTCTTTCGTTTCCTTTTTCGACGCCACCCTCATTTTTCTCAATTCGTTCTTTCGGGTGTCCATTTTGCTTTCCAGACCCTTTTGCATCTTTTCCAATTGTTCACCCATTTTTTTAATGTCCCTGGTTGATTTGTCCGCCATTTTTTTTTGTTTGTTTTGTATACAAGATCGAGGCTCGTGTGAGAGCTAACATTAATGACAAAAAAAATACAAACGGACACAAGACAAAATAAATGGAGCAGGAGACAAGATGGGGAGAGAGGGGGAAGCACACAAGTACAACATTTGAGAGCAGGGACATCAGGAGATCTGTGGGAAGAAGAGGGCTTGGGGGGGAGGAGGCATGGGAAGGGAGAGTGGTTGGGAGAGGTAAAAAAAATACATGGCCACGGCGATGACTTCCAGGAAAGAAGTTGGTATTTCAGAAAAGTGAATCTCGGGTGAATTAACAGGGGTAGAAATGATCAAGTTTTGGAGGGGGAAAGATGAGAGATGGTGGTGAACAGCTGTTTTAAAGACCTGGAGGGAGGAGTGGGATTGAAGAGAGTGAGGGAGTTTGTTCCAGAGGCAGGAGAAAAGAGGAATGAATTGAAGCTGAGCAGAGACTCTTGATTTTGGCAGTTTCACCATAAGAGGGTTGCTGGCAGATCTTGTGCGACCTGGAGGAGTATTTGGGGGACAGAGCACAGACAGGGATGGGGGGGGGGGGGCTAGGCCAGAGAGGAGTCAGTAGAAGACAGAAAGACCACAAACCTGCCTGCGGTGAGTGACTGAAAGACCCTCAGAGTTAGCTTCATCGTGGGAGATTCCAATCTCCTGCGAGGGGCCCGAGATGTACACCTAACCTAACCCTAACCTAGTGTTACAATACCGTAAGAGAAACAATACCGTTATACAGTTACAAAACAACCGTTACAATACCTAATGTAACAACCCTAACCTAACCCCTTGCCTATGTACAATACCGTAAGAGAAAATATTCCTCAAGTCAAATTG
The DNA here is from genome assembly GCF_964187855.1 of Myxine glutinosa. Taxonomy (NCBI): domain Eukaryota; kingdom Metazoa; phylum Chordata; class Myxini; order Myxiniformes; family Myxinidae; genus Myxine; species Myxine glutinosa. Next base: position 20,407,847 of record NC_136274.1, read on the forward strand.
AGAAATTAATTATTTAATGACGGCGATTTTCTAATACCAGCTGCCCTTAGTTTGGGGCCAGAAAAGGAGAAACGAATATTATGTTCTAAAGCAAGGAAGAGTTCTGTGTTTTGGAAAATGTATATCAGTGGTGAATCTGGTGTCATACTTGTGAATTTCATAATTAAATTCAAAAAGATCACTGAAATTAATAAGGAAGTAGTCTATTGATGCATTTCTACATGGTTGAGAAGGTGGCCTTTCTACATGATGTGGCATCGCAAAATTTGAACAGATTTAAATGATTAAATTATTGGTTTGGACAAGTTCTTCAATTTCATTCAATTCTTCAATTCAATTTCCTTCTTGGACAAGTTCTGCATTTCCTTCAATTGGCCCCCCATTTTGCTTCCCAATTCATTTTTGGCCTCCTCCAATTTCCGGGTGGATTTGTCACTCTGGGTATCCATTTTTGCGGTCACTTTACCCATTTCTTTTCCCATATCTCTCAGGCTATCCTCCGTTTTGGCCACAAAGGCCATCATGTGTGTCATAAATAGGCCCATATCCATTGGCACCGCGGGCTCGGCTCTCGCCGCCATGTGCGAGGTGCCGCCATTTCCTACCCCTACGGCCGGCCCCTCATCACTGTCCTCCTCTTCTCCCAATTCTTCCCGGGGGTCCTGGGTTATCGATTCTAACTCCTCATCCTCCTCATTTACCCCACCGGCATTCGACCATCTTGGCTAGCCATGGCACGAATTAAAATTTAGGATTTTAATAATTAAATTTCGTCCGCTCTTAATTTTCGAGTGCGTTAAGCGCACTTCGGGTCCTAATCCAAACTCCTGACACCAATTGTTGCGGCCAATATGTACAATTGGTGTCCAAAATTTTGTCTGAAAAATTTGGTCCCAGGTTCCAAATCCCACTCCTGACACCAATTGTTGCGGGTCTTCCGCCAGCCTTCTCCCCTTACCAAGGGGGGATTAGTCCCCTTGTCTTTGACTGATCTGGCGTGACCCGGGACCTATTACGTCCCTTCGGGCAGCGCTAAATAGGGTTTCAGGACCAAATTCGCTGTTACCTAAGTACTAGTGTCGGGCAGGGGGGTTTAGACCCTATACACCACATGATCAGAACGCCTGAAAATATATATATAATTGTGTCTTTCCTTTGGCTTGCTTAACACAGCTGGATTTACTTGCAGAAAAACATGTTGTTCCCGGCTCGGTTAGAAATAGCCTTGGAATATCTTTCAACATGTGCCAAATTGAGATAAGACCCGGAATGTAAGAAAACATGTTGACAAGTTAAATTAATTAAATGTGGATGATTTATCATATAATTCTTGTTGCCTTCAAGTTAACCTTGAGTGGAGTAGAATTTAATAATGTATCCTTTGATTTGTATGTACTCAATCATTTAAACCACTGTTATATGCTTCATTGCCAAGTGTAAACAACTAGACTCCTTTGTGAGAACACTTCCTTTGGCCTTGCCCAGACCTGGCTTGTATAGATAAGGGCCTGAGAAGGTCACCCTATCTTATTCCCACATCCTTGCATTCTAACTTTGGCCCGTCTGCAGGAAGGGACCACGGTGGACGTCTATAGAGCCCGTTTTTCCTTTGTCTTCAGCAGAGAAGTTATCTGATTTTTTGCCTATATAATGACTTGTCATTTACTGGATTTTCCAGTGTGTGCCTCGGTTGTGTACTGCTTATGTGTAGAGCTTTACATTACCAGCCTCACTCCGCAATTGCGTTTGTAATTGATATTCATGAAACCATTGTCGCTCGAACTTTGTCTTTCTCTCCTTTCCTATAAAGTGAAGACCAACAAATCTGGTGTCAGAAGTGGGATACATCCAGCTACATGTTCGAGGTGGCTCCTCACTCCTCAGGTCGGGGGGAGGCCAGGCCGCCCGGCAACAATTGGCTGAGGTAAGAAATTTTTTTGCACACATAAATTGGAAAGCCTCTTCCCTTCTTTTGGGTGTGGCGGGCCTCTGTCGACTGTACCTGAGCGTGTCTCCCGAACCAAATTTAAGCAGAGCGCCAGTGGGTTAACGAATCAATTATGGAGGGTGCCCGAGGTTAGGAGGGATAACCCCTCAGGTTAAGAATACCCCGGCGTATTTCCTAAGTTAAGATTACAAAGGGGTGGTGAAGATCGGGCGGCGACCCGATCTCAGAACTACCAGGAGGGATTAGCCCAAGGAAGGAACGACGATGGGTAGTAAGGTAGGAAAAGAGGGAGAACCTTTAAGGAACACCCCGGCGTTTTATATGAAAAGAGAACATGGGTATGCCGCTTTGCAACCGGGCAAAGCATGGGCTGAGTTAACCAAGGGTCTGAGTACGCCTTGGCCGGAAGAAGGGTCATTTGCATTAGACAAGTTGGAAGTGCTATATGGGGCATTAGACGCCTTGGAGAAGAAAAAGAAGAGTCTCCCACCGGACTCGTGGAAAGTGTATGGGTGGTGGAAGGTAGAAGCCTTGAAGAGACAGGCAGCCTCCAAACAAGCGAGTTTGCGAGGGGAGTTGGGAAAATACCAGGATGAGCGAAACCAGGGACGAAAGAAGCAGGTTAAACAGATTAAGGCGCTTATGGCGCAGTCAAGCCAGCAGCTAATGGTAGCCCAGATGAACTCCGATGAGGAGGAACAGGATGAGGAAGGTGAAATCCCCGTTCCCTATCCTTCCCAAGGCCTTGGTCCAGTCCCAGGATCTAAGGCACGTACATCCCGACACCAGGACGCTGTAGGGGAAATGAATGGGCTACCCCCCCCACCTCCCCCCCCCCCGAACTCAAAAACCCCTTCGACCATCAGCCCCTCAGGTCGAGGACGATGGAGATAGTGGCACTGACACCCCTGGGTTCCCACCTCCGATAGGTCCAGGTTGGAAATTATACCCTTCACTAGTGGAGCATCAGGCACCGGTGGAACGTGCGATATAAGTGAAAGGGGCGTTCCCCGTGCGATGCGTGGGAATCAATGCGAACGGCGTCGTAGTAAGGGAACGGGTGCCATGGAAAGAGACGGATTTAACCGCAATGAAAAATAGGGTTAAGGACCTACTACTTGATCATCCTTCAGGAATAGTCCCACTTATGGCGCAGTGGTTTATCCAAGGGGACGCTGATTGGAGAGATATATGTCATTTGGGAGTGTCAGTACTGCCACCAAGAATTTGGGAACGGGCCAAAATTCGAGCGGCTTGGCCAGCCGAAGATCCCCAGGCCGCCGGGGCATTACTGGCCCCCATGGGCCAGCAACAGTGGGCCACCTTAAAGGCCCTACTGTTGACAAGCATCGACCACGAGGTAGTGCCTAAGGGAGGACCAGATTGGGGAAAAATTGGAAACATAAAACAAAAAGCAGGAGAAACGGTCGGTGATTTTCGAGAGAGAATAGAAAAAGCAATAGCTCGGTGGGGTGGACTAGGGCCAATCGAAATCGGGGACCTACCCGCTCCCCTGGTGAATAATTTTCTAGTAGAAGGGCTTCGGCCAGCACTGAGGAAACAAGTGCTGAACGTCCTTTTCGGTTCGAAGGGAATGGAAACCAATGAATTATGTGCGAAACTTGAACAATGCCCAGGCTCCTCAATAGAGGAAAAGAAGGAAATCAAGGATGAAATGTTGCAGATGTTGGTAAGGGAAAAATTGGCCCAGCAACAATTGAAGAGAAGAAAGGGGAGCAAGAAGAAGAAACAAAAGGGGGCAGAAGCAGTGGGAAGTGATAGTGAGAGTGGGGCGAGCGACGACGAGACACCCGGTCCGACACTACAGGTAGCCGTAATGCAAGTACCAAAGGGACCACAAGGGCCTAGCAGGCCAGGGAACCAGATGTGGGTACCACCCCAAACCCAATGGGCCGCTCCACCATATCCCACGCCAGGTCCCCCGCTAGGTTATTGGCCGCCGCAAACACCAGTGACAGGTTGGGCGCCACAATGGGGACCTTCTAACATGGGCCCCAATGTGTGTGTGCCCCCCAATTCGGGAGTGCCATACGGGCCTCATGCCCCAGGCCAACAGATTCCGAGGGGAGGGCAAGGGCCCCCACCTCCCTACAAAGGGGGGCGAAGGCCAAACCCACAGGGGGTTCCGGGACAGGGGCCTCCAGGGAAAGAGGCATGCTTCGAATGTGGGCAGATGGGCCACTGGAGACGGGATTGTCCAAATTGTCCAAGGGGACTACGAGGGCCCCAGGGACAGCAAGGGCTGCCGTATGGAAACACCTATTGATGGGACGAATGCGGGCCGCCAAAGGAATGTCCATTGATAACGATGACCCCAGATGAAGAACCGACCTTGACCTTAGATGTAAATGGGCAGCCACTAGATTTCTTGGTGGATACGGGGGTGACCCGCAGTACTATAAATAAGGGACAATTACCTACTTTGAAACCCACACGTCAGAGCATCCAGATACAGGGCGTTTCGGGAAAATTAGAAGCTCTCCCCGTATCAAAGGAAGCCCGAGTAATGCTCGGACCGTTAGAAGCTAAGCATGCATTTCTCATGACCACCACTGCCCCAACTAATTTACTAGGAAGGGATCTGCTGTGTCGGTTGGGATGTAACATTGCGTGTACTGAGGAAGGCGTATACGTCGACGTAGGGGAGTCGAACCGAGATTTGTTAATGATGGCATTACAGCGAGCCGGCCCCACCATGTATTGGTGGCGGTTGGAGGAGGGGGCTTTAGCAACATGGACCCATGTGCTCGACATGGTCGGAGCGGAGACACAAGAAATTCGCGACTGGCTAGAGGTACACCACATAGCCACAAAGTTGAAATATGACCCACCGCACTGTACAGCATGTTACGATGCGACAGCGATGATTGCTATTTAGACATGGCTGCGGAAGCCATAGGAAAAATTTCTGACCTCCAATTATCACACATATGGATTGGCCGAGAGGGAATCGGAATTGCAGTAACCTTGACGTCACGCCAGAGAATGAAAGCTAAGTATCCCGAGGGGGTGGTAGTGCACATTACCCTTAGCACCGCCAGAGGATGGCCACCTGAGAGCATTGGATGGATGATGGGCCGGCTGCGAAAAACGCCAGTAAAATATCAATACGAGGTTGAATAACGAACGATCCATGTGTTGGACAACAATGAAGGGTTCGTGATCAATTTGGCACCACAGGAAAGACGAGGCAAATTTGAGATGGTGGAACTACCACCCAAAGCAGGACACATGGTTAGAGCGGTCCCCACTACCCCAGGGGACTCCGATGGATTGCTCGACACCATCACTCCGTCACTATGGGCGCAACACGAGAACGAGGTGGGCTGCATCAGGGACGCACCCCCACTGGTAATCCCAATTAAGGAAGGGTTACCCTTACCACATATTCGGCAGTACCCACTTCGGCATGAGGCTGACGCAGGCATCTTCCCGGTGATAGAATCGCTCATACAGCAGGGGATAAGAATCGAGGCTAACAGCCCATGCAACACCCCAGTTTTCCAAGTGCCAAAACCAATGACACGAAAGTGGCGATTCGTGCAAGATTTGTGGGAAATTAACAAAATAATTCAGGGCATTCACTCGGTTGTACCAAATGCGGAAGTTCTCATGACTTCCATTCCGCCGGAGGCCACACACTTTACAGTCATAGATTTGTGTTCTGCCTTCTTTTCGCCTCCATTCCACCTGTTCCGCCTCCGACCAATAGCTCCAGAATCCCAGTCCCTCTTCGCTTTCACCTTTAGAGGGCGCCAGTTTACCTGGACAGTGCTTCCGCAGGGTTTCGCAGATAGCCCCACCTTGTTTTCACGGGCGCTGCATCGCGACCTCGCGGACGTCCGGTTGGTAGGCGGCTCGGTACTGTTGCAGTACATCGACGACTTACTGATCTGCTCTCCATCCAAGGCAGCATGCGAGACAGATTCACTAGCGCTATTAAATGCGCTAGCCGAGAAGGGCCACAAGGTAGGCCGGAAGAAATTGCAGTTTGTGCGGGAAATATTTACGTACTTGGGACATGCGATCTCGCACGGGAAACGCGAGCTCGACGCGAGCCGGGTTGCCGCCATCATGGAAGCCCCGTTACCTCGCACACAACGGGAGGTGTTGTGATTTTTGGGAATGGCAGGGTACTGTCGCACGTGGATAATTGACTATGCGTTACTAGCTAAGCCTCTGTATGAGGCGACGAAAAACGACCAGCCACGGATGGTGGACTGGACCGAAGTTCGCACTCGCTGCTACGAAGGGCTCAAACGAGCCTTGGTGACGGCCCCAACTTTGGGCCTTCCCGACTATAAGAAGCCCTTCACGCTTTTCACCCACGCAGTAGGGGGATTCACACAATCCGTGTCAACTAAGACCCACGGAGATAAGGAACGTCCGGTCGCCTATTTCAGCAAAAACCTTGATGCGGTAGAACAAGGCTTTCCGCTGTGCTTACAAGCTGTGGCGGCTGCCCGATATGCGGTCGAACGGATGGCCGACGTAGTGATGGGACATGCGGTCCTTTTACAGGTACTGCATTGCGTTCATATGCTACTGCAGCAGAGAAACACACAGCACCTTACAGCCACTCGGCTGATGCAATACGAAACTGCATTGATTACGGCACCTAATGTAACGGTGAAGCGGTGCACTATTCTTAACCCAGCGACGCTTTTGCCAACAGAGGAGGAAGGGGACCCGCACGTTTGTACAGATGTGGTCCAATTAATATCGACTGTAAGGCCTGACCTGCAGGACACTCCGCTACAAGAAGCCGACCACACCTATTACGTCGATGGATCAGCAAAACGGGCATGGGACGGATCCCTGTTATCCCGGGTACGCAGTATGCTCGGATACGGAGACGGTCGAAAGCGGCTGCCTCCCGCCCACCTGGTCAGCACAGCAGGCCGAACTGTAGGCGCTCACAAGGGCGTGCAAAGTAAGCGAGAGAAAGGCAGTCACTATTTATACTGACTCGGCGTACGCACGTGGTGTGGTCCACGATAAAGGGGCCATATGGAAGATGAGAGGGTTCCTCACTTTGGCGGGGGCACTCATCAAAAATGGGGACTAAGTGCGAAATCTGCTTCATAGTATTATGCTACCACACGAAATAGCTGTAGTCAAATGCCGAGGCCACCAGCGTACAGACGACACAGTGGCGCGCGGAAACGTCCGAGCCGACAAGGCAGCAGGACAAGCGGCGAACCAACAGGTTGGGTACAATATGCCAGTAGTTACGCGCAAACAGGGCACCAAGGCAACCGCCCAGGCAGACGTCCTGACACCCACCCCTACAGGAACTGATGTAATGCAATTACAAGCCGCGGCCTTGAACGTAGAACATCAAAATTGGATTAGATTGGGAGCACGGCACCCCGCGGAAGGACAGTTGTGGAAAATTAACAACAAACCCGTGGCACCACGAGCTCTATTGCCATGGTTGGCACGCATGGCTCATCAAAATGGCCATGTGTGCCATAGGGGGGGTGATGAGGCAGGTTCTGTCCACCTGGGCAGCGCTAGGCCTTTCGGCTGTGGTTACCATGGTCTGTTGCTCATGTGCCATATGCCAACATCATAATAGGGGGGCTCCCCCCAGGCACTGCCACAACAGTGGCCATCCTCCTCCGATTGGGCCGTTCTGTCATATCCAGTTCGATTTTTTTCAATTTGGCACCTTGCATGTCCTTCAAACATGTGCTGGTCGTGGTGGACATGTTCACCAAATGGGTGGAGGCCTACCCATGCATCAAGGCCGACGCTACAACGGTGGCCAAGTGCCTCTTGCGGCACTTCATATGTCGGTTCGGCATCCCGCAGAAAGTTTCATCCGACCAGGGCGGGAACTTTACAGGGGACGTCATCAAGGCCGTGTTAAAAGCCTTGGGGGTAACACAATCGTTCCACTGCGTATACCACCCCCAATCAGCGAGACTTGTAGAACGAACGAACGGCACACTGAAAGGTAAGTTGGCCAAGATTTGCACCGAGACAGGCCTCAAGTGGCCAGAGGCCCTTCCGCTAGCGTTAATGAGCGTGCGTTCCACTCCAGGGCACACCACTGGTCTCTCTCCGCACGAGATACTGATGGGTCGGCCCATGAGCTTGCCGGTATCCGCACCAGTGGATATGGCGGCACTTGAATTACCTATCATGGATGACATGCTTTTAAAATTTTGCATAGGTTTGTCCCATGTGGCTCGCAGCATACATGAACGAGTTTGGGAGGCCCTACTGGAGCCAACGAGCAAGCCTATACACACCTTCGAGGCAGGCGATTATGTCCTGGTGAAGCATTTGCGCTGGAACCAAGGTGGCAGGGGCCTTTCCAGGTTCTCCTGACCACACCAACAGCGGTGTTTTGTGAGGGCAAGTCGTCCTGGGTACATGCCACGCATTGTAAGTTGGCCATACCCACAGACACGGACACCATAAATGTACCACCACAGATCGAGGATGCCGCTCCACCACCTGTTAGTGGTGACGATCATACTTAGCTTAATATACCTTGCCAGCACAAACCTGACCCCCCTAGACCCCGAGTCCCAGGTCCACCGGCAGAGCGTTACCTGGGGTCAGAGGATAAACATACCCTGCTGCCCCATAAAGGGTAACGTATGGACATGGACAATGTGGAGGGCCGTACTCATAGACCCAGATGGAAGGAAGTCGGGTTTTGCTGCCCTCACTCGTAGGAAGCAAGCACGACAGAAAGGCATTAAACCGATAGTAGCCATGGCCAAAGCAGGTTACAAATGGGGAAAAAGCTCGAACAATTTAACCACACACGTATTATTAGGAAGGAACACCACCCTGATATTACAATGTGAAGTTATGATCACACTTCACTTTTATTACCAGCCACCATGTGTCACGTACATACTGACACCACACCCACGGATAGAAAGTAAGAAAAAGCCAAAGGAAAACATGTATTGGACAGTGACCTGCACAATGGCAGAGGTACAAAACCGATCATGGTGTTGGATGTGTATGCATTTTCCCCACACCAGTACTACAGGAATAGATATGGTAGTACTGCCCCTGTCCCTACGAGATATGTGCTCAGGACCCTTACGTACTCCATGTCTGACCACAACCTTGGAGCTGGTCGGCCCAAAACACCCAGCAGTGTGTTCCCGTGAGTTTCATTATACCCCACCCATTAAGCAGGCTTTGTTAGTCAAAACACCAGACCCAGTCTGGGTGACGGAGCAAAGGGGACGGCTGTGCCTTATAGGAAAAGGACACGTCCAGATGGGAACCTCGGAATGCACCCACACCCTGCCATCCGACAATTTGCCACCCGACGCGACAGAGCAACAAAAGGGAGGAACCCTTAAAATAACGATAGATGACCAGGCCCAGCATAATGTAACGAGGCTAACTGTGTCTTGGGGAGCACCAAACGCCACTCTTTTCGAAATTAGTAAATGTATGGCCTCAGCCCTTATACCACCCCATGGAGTAATGGTTATCTGCGGCAACAAGGCATATCCATACCTGCCCGAAAATTGGGGAGGGACTTGTTATCTAGGGTCCATCTTCCCCAAGGTAAACTTGGTAGACCATTTTAACGAAACAGGGTATACCCATATCCACGAGAGGAATAAACGATTCTCTCTTTGGAACCCGGATGGGACAGTAAAATTGGACGGACTTTGGTGGCAGGTTCTGCTAGGAGCATTTTTTCCCCAGGCGGGAGTCACTATGAGTAGTTGGCGTATAGATAGCCTGGCATTAGTGATGGAACAAATTGGAAACGAAACTCGAATCGCAGAACTAAAAATAGAAGACGAATTAGTGCACATGCGAACCATGGTGATGCAGAATCGCATAGCTTTAGATATGTTGCTGGCAGAAAAGGGAGGAGTATGCGGGGTAATCAATGGAAAATGCTGCACATACATCCCGGATCAATCGGAAGGGATAGATGCCTCAATCACCCGGCTTAAGGCCACTACCCAGGATCTAACGGATAGCCGGAGGGGGAGGGAAGGAGCCAATAATGTATGGTCCGGAATAGCAGCCTGGTTCCGGGGATGGACGGGAATCATTGTAAAATGGCTGTTGACAGGCCTGGCCATAATCGCGGGAATCGTACTCACCCTGGTTATAATGAAAGCCCTAATCATGATTTGTGTGAGAAAATGTTTCACAGGATGGACCACATCACCTGCTGCTACCGAGATGTTTCTCTCACTATATGGGAAGGATCCGAAGGCCCTCGGCGAACCGGCCAACTCTATCATCTCATGGCAAGATTCGAACACCCACAATTGGGTTGACGGCCTGGAAGTCTCATGGCAAGAGGATATGGCTTTGTAGGTCTACGATTCCTGGGATGGCACCAATGAACATGCCGATGCATGGGATTCCGATGACGACTATGACTTTAGTTCTCTCCATTGGGATTCCTATGATTTTAGTAGTGTAGGTTCCTTTAAGAGCTATTGCTATTATGCATGTAGCGAGGAGTGATTGGCAAATACATATCCGGGATATCTGGGAGAACCACCTTCACCACCACCTTCACCACCATCTTCACCACCTATAGCAAGCAATTTGCGGTCACCCCAGTGCAAGGCACCCGACACTATGAACACAGACACTGATTCAGACAATAAGGAGATGGAGATTTGTGATAATGAATGTGCCATCTTCTCTCCCGCAGAACAATCACGTGTACAAGGCTTGATGGCATTGGACGTCAATTGTTTGCCCTGATTCGCGAGGACCACACCTGCCATAAGGAGCGCCCCTCATCAGGCCGGCGACTGAGTTGCACCTACGCCACAGGAAGGGTGGGCTCGGAACCCGGCCGGGCCTAGCTATCTCCGAACCAGGCGTCTTCATCGCGAATTACGGCTAACAATATGCGTTGAATGTCGGACAGCCACAACCAGGGGCCGGTATCCCTCCCAGAGCATGTGTAACGCATTGCGCGCATGACATGTGACTGGGGGGCACTGGCCTGCTGGGGTTTATACGTTGTCTCTTTGATGTGTTGTCTCAGAGACAAAAGGGAGGTAATATCGGGCATGGGGGTTTAGACCCTATACACCACATGATCAGAACGCCTGAAAATATATATATAATTGTGTCTTTCCTTTGGCTTGCTTAACACAGCTGGATTTACTTGCAGAAAAACATGTTGTTCCCGGCTCGGTTAGAACTAGCCTTGGAATATCTTTCAACATGTGCCAAATTGAGATAAGAACCGGATTGTAAGAAAACATGTTGACAAGTTAAATTAATTAAATGTGGATGATTTACCATATAATTCCTGTTGCCTTCAAGTTAACCTTTAGTAGAGTAGAATTTAATATTGTATCCTTTGATTTGTATATACTCAATCATTTAAACCACTGTTATATGCTTCATTGCCAAGTGTAAACAACTAGACTCCTTTGTGAGAACACTTCCTTTGGTCTTGCCCAGACCTGGCTTGTATAGATAAGGGCCTGAGAAGGTCACCCTATCTTATTCCCACATCCGTGCATTCTAACTTTGGCCCATCTGCAGGAAGGGACCATGGTGGGAGTCTATAAAGCCCGTTTTTCCTTTGTCTTCAGTGGAGAAGTTTATCTGATTTTTTGCCTATATAATGACTTGTCATTTACTGGATTTTCCAGTGTGTGCCTCGGTTGTGTACTGCTTATGTGTAGAGCTTTACATTGCCAGCCTCACTCCGCAATTGCATTTGTAATTGATATTCATGAAACCATTGTCGCTCGAACTTTGTCTTTCTCTCCTTTCCTATAAAGTGAAGACCAACACTAGCGCTGCCCTGGAAGCGAGGAAATAAGCCCCGCAAGAACCACGTGTGCTGGTGATATGCCGAGCGGTTGCGTACACATGATTCGCGCCGTTATTAATTCCTAGACCCGATTCAAGCGGTTCTTATTCGTACCACGCTTAGCCAATGGAGAAATCACAGGTATGATCGAATTGGAATGAAAGGAAGAACAAATGGTTTAATTACTATCGCATGTATGTACAGTACAGGATGAAGAGACACAGAGCAGCTTATACAGTCTTATTATTAATATCCAGGACAAACGGGCCCGTCTCACACACACTCACACGGGGATTGCTGATGAGCAGGATGATATTCACCAGCTCGCCCAGGGATGGCTCTCGTGCAGTTCTCTCTGGTCCCCGGCATGTCCCTTGGAGATGGAAGTTGGTGAAAGCAGGAGCTCGCTGCGTGTCATCTGAACGGAGCGGGTTATCATGGGGCGAATGGTAGGGAGCGGACTTTGGTGCGGCTGGCGGTTATTTACTTGCGGCTATGGCCGCGCTTACTCGTGTGGCTCAAAAGCGCTACATGCGTTACCGGCACGTCTGGCTGCGCCCGCGTACTTGTACGGTTCAACGCCTCTTCTTCTCTCTCTCTCTGCGCACGTCCTCAAACAAATCCTTTTACGAGCAGGTCCTTTTGCCACTGCCGTGTGCACGCGCGTCCTCTTATCAAGCTCCCTCTCTGCAAGTCCAAGTCCTGTTCAAGTCCTTTCAAGGGCATTGCACAGCGGGTTATATAGGTACGCCCTGCGAACCTTCTGGAACTCACCAGATGCGCTTCACCACGCCCTCTCACGCCATGCCGCTCAAGCTCTGATTGGCTGGTGGCTCTTACCGTCATCGCCTCTGCCGCTCCCGACCTCAACGCCGCCCCCACCTTTTTAGGCCTACCTCCTGTTAGCTTGACTAGGGGACAGCCAAATGGGGCACGGGATGGATTACGCCCACAGAGGTAGAATTGGAGGTGGGAGCAAAATTAATGGGGCCTACTCTCCTGTCTTCACACAACGCAGGTACTAAGAGGGGAAATGGCCTATTCTTACACATACTAAGAAATAACTATACTATAAATGGGCCTATATGTTGCTCGTGGAACTAACTATGAGGGGCAAACCTTTAACCTTTAATGCCTCCAATGTGCCAATCTCAAAACCTCAGCAATATATATATTTATATCTTATATCTTATCTACAGACTTCGCATTTAATATGGAATATTTTTTTTGTGGGGGTGAACTTACTTTTCAAGATGTCTTAGAACCAAAAGTTCATTGGAATTATGTTGAAATTATTCTAGATTTTGTTAATGTGACCTTTAAAAGAAACAAAAACCACATTTGACATTTCGAAACAAATAAATTGATCCTTGAAAGTGATGTAAACTGATATCGAACTCAATTCATGGACATTATTGTGTTAAACTTCTGTACGTTTTCCAGAAGTATCTTTATTTTGCACATTAGCCAAAATTTTTTTAACAAAAACAAAAGTTAAATTACGACTGGGTTTACGGACAGTAAAATTACAGTTCAGTACTTCGTGTAACCCCCACGAGCATTCAGGAGAGCACGTACACGTTGAGGCATGCTGTTCACGAGATTTGCCAAGGTTTGGACAGGAATCGCTTGCCATGCACTGACAATAGCCTGCTGCAATTCACGCACAGAGGTCGGCTGCTGGTCCAAGTGGCCGATTTGACGCGTTAATTCTGCCCACAAGTTCTCTATCGGATTCATATCCTGGGACATGGCAGGCCACTCCATATGCTCTCCACCACAGTCAGCAAGAAAGTGTTGGATCATGCGAGCACGATGAGGCCGTGCATTGTCATCTTGGAAGACAAAGTTTCCTCGAAAGGCTGCACGAGCAAATGGAAGCAATGTTTCTTCCAGAATGGCCCTGTACTTGAACTGGTTCAGGTTTCCATTCAGAACAACCAGGTCAGTTTTGCCCCCTGCATGAAAAGCAGCCCAAACGGTCACCCCACCACCTCCAGCTTGGACTCTTGGCACTATACAATCTTTGTTGTAGGCTTCATGCACTTGTCTGCACACTCGGACATGGCCATCTTGACGATAGACCAGAAATCTAGACTCGTCACTGAAGATCACGTGATTCCAGTGTCCTGGCTGCCATTGACGGTGCTCCCTGGCCCACTGGAATCGGCGCTGGTGGTGTTGTCTGGTCAGGCGTGGCTTTCTCAGGGGATGCCTGGCACAACAGCCTGCTTGAACCAGTCGTTGGTTGACAAGCCTTCTGGATACAGGCACATTTGTCAGTTGCTGCCACTCAGCCCTAAGCCGATTAGCTGACTTGGTACGGCCATTGCGGACTAACCGGTGCAGCTGGCGATCATCCCTCCTTGTGGTTCTGCGGGGACGTCCTGGCCTCGATATTGGAGTAGGGACACCGCTCTGAGCATTTCGTTTCAGGATCTTTGACACCTGACCTTGAGTGATGCCATACTGCCGAGCAATAGCACGCTGTTTCATGCCGTAATTTCGTAAGGCCACCACTCCATGACAAACAGCATTGTCGAGTTGACGGAACATTTCCAGAGGAAGCGGCAATAACTTTTGGAGACGTGCAGCAGTTGTTTTCCACTAATACAGAATGCAACAACCCTTGTATACCCGACTGTGAAGCCAATCATCAAATGCACCTGTCCGTACATTTTGCCACGCCACCTGTGATATAATCCTGTTGTTGACTTCTTGCTGCGACAGACAATCAGTGACATGGTTCTTTTCACAAATAAATCACCAAAGTGTAAAAGAAATTCACCAGATTGATATACTGAGTGAAGAAAGTAAACCCAAGGCAAGAAAAAAAAAAAATTCCATATTAAATGCCAAGTCTGTATATATATAAAAGAAAGTTTTTGTTTGTTTGTTTGTCTGCATGTGCTCATCTCCTGAACGGTGAAAGATAGGAGGAAACCTATGAAACAAAAAATGTCGGGACGGGCCCCAGGAAGGTTACAGGCTAGGTGGCGAGGCCGGTCAATGCCACCTCAGCCGGGCTGAGCCTATTTCGCAATTAAAAGCTGAGCTGAATTATAGTAGTCAATCTTCTATGGCCACGAGTAAAAGCTGAATTATAGTTGTAAATTCATTCAAAAAGAACCCGGGCAATGCTGGGTGCTTTCGGCTCGTATATATATACATGTTGTCATGTCGGTTGGGTAGGGCATATATAGATGCAGGTAGATCTGCATAGGTAGGTGCTCCGATGTCGCGAAGAAGAAGAACCACTTCGCTGCACATTAAGTCAGGGACCCGTCAAGCCCGTTTGTTCGGATGAAGGTGTATCTTCCTCCCCATTACGAGGAATGGGGCATGTTAAATAGTTGTAGGGATTATGCTAATTCCCGCGAGTGTGAAACCTGTGATGATTCCATTTGTCCCGTATGGCAATGCACTCATATACATTAGTTAGCCCCATTAGCGCACACATTCATTAATCCCTCACCGCCACAATGACTTACGGAAGAACAGACCGGAAGCGGCCGCGTACAACGCCGGCATGAAGACAAACATCGAACAGGTAGGCTGAGAGACACACCCATGAAGACCCGTGACTGGCCAGGGGGAGGGGTGAGCAACAACCAGGACACCGATTGGAGAGGTAGGGAAGATGAAGGAAGTGCCACACTGATTGGCCACCGACCAATGACGTAACACCAAATGCGCGAGACGCTTGGCCAATCAGTGCGGAGGGCGTGAAACATTATCAACAAGCGACGCGCTCATTGGAGGAGAAGTGCCAGCGGAGTGCAGTTGGCGTGAAAAGCCACGAGGGAACAACGCACTGGTTGGAGGGGAAGAGAGCTGACGTGACACCACAGGCAGTAAAACCACTGGCTGGCCGACATTTTGCCTCTTCTCGTTTTGGCTTCCATCCTGCCTGGACCTCCCTTCTGCCCTTGATTTTCGTTCCATTTGGACTTCAGCTTGGTGGACGTTGGGAAGACGGTGGGGCGCCGACGATCATCCTCTCCTGGTGCCTGCGTGCGAGTGCTGTGCTGTGGCGTGGGACGGTCTGTGCAGCGAGGCCGGTGTTCCCGCCAGCAGACGGGACCGAGCGGTTCGCGCCGACAAGAGCCGCGTCGAATGGAGCCTGAATGGACCCGACATCCAGACAGATAAGACGCACCACAGAACACAACGGAACGTTTATTTTCATATTCTCCCATTTGTCTTGTGTTCGACGTCAGTGTGTAAGAGTGCTCACTAGGGGGTATAGTTATTACAGGCGCGTTTCTTTGGTCTCGGGTTCCGTTAATAAATATTCCTTTTGTACATTTACATCCATCTCGGGTTGAATTGATTTGCAGGTGAAGACGCCTGCGCGCGGGCCGTGAAGGTAAACCAGCATTCTCCCCCAAACCCCCCTGCTCGCGTATCGTCCACCATCAATTGGAAACGCCTCAAAGTGAGCTCGATTAGCCATCCGTGGATGCTCCTTCTTAATAGAGTCGTCCTCAGGACTATACATATATATATATATATATATATATATATATATATATATATATATGCTATATATTGGATGGAAATTTGTGATTTTAGGTGACGCAGACCTATAACCTTTGACAAAATTATTAATTTGTCCTCTCTGTATGATCATAATTAAACTTTGGTGAAAATTTGATGACAAAGCTCAAATGGTAAAAAGGTTACGGCCCGAACGAACACACACACACACACACACACACACACACACACGGACACGGACGGAGACACACACACACACACACACACACAGTAGTGATTACAAAACCGTCTTCTGCTGCGCAAGGGGCGGGCTTTCCAGAACAGCACTCGGTGGGGCGCATACCTCCACCAGTTAATGTTTTGTATCCCACTGATAGGCCAGATCTGAATTCGGACCTGAAACAAAATCTTATCGGCCTGTTCGTCACTTACACAACTCATGCACCCAATTTTGTCATAAGTCGTCCACAACTTTTTGAAATATCATGCTATATATCGTTTTTGGCCCGATCACTCAATAGTGAAAAAACAATTTAAAATTCTCTGATCCGGATCCGGATTGGAATATTAACCAAAATTGAATCAAGGCTTCATTGACACATACCAAACCTGTCCACCAAGTTTCGTCCGAATCCGTCCACACCTTTTTGAGATATCCTGCTATATGTCGTGTTTTGTCCTACCTATCTCTCAATGGTGAAGAATCACTTAAAAACATCTCAGATCCGGATTCGAATCTTCGACAAAATGTAATAATTCCGTCCTTGTCACATACTCAATCTCACCACCAAATTTCGTACGAATCCGTCCACAACTTTTTGAGATAGGGTGGATGGGTGGCAGGCACCCACTATTGGTCAGAACCCTTACAGCAGATGCTAGTGTTACACAAAAGTTCACAGTTCACAAACAGACACAGACAACCAGACAGGGGTGAAAACAGACAGGGGTGAAAACATACCCTCCATCCTCCTTCAGTAGCGGAGGTGATAAAGAAAATGAAGAAACAGTTATTGATCGAAGAGGAAATAAAGCCCAAGTCCAGATAATATGTCTACTGTAGCACTGTACTTCTCAACCTGGGTGAATGGTTCACCCAGGGATGAATGGTTCACCCAGGGATGAATGAGATCAGGATTGGGGTGATTGAGAAAGGTGGGGTGAATGGGAGGGTAAGTGACTCAACTGCGGTGAATGATTAGTTGGTGAATATGTTTATAACCAGTCGTATAATCTAGCCGCACACTGGAACCAGCAAAACTAGCTGGAGGGAGTATTAGTTTACCACGACCGACATGAGAAGCTACTGGTATTGGCATCTCTCAAGATAGATCACGTCCTGTTGCAGAGGGAGCCATTTGTTAAAGCAGAGAATGTGATCCTGCCATGTGTCTGGAAGTTGCTGCTGAGTATATCTCCATGGAGGAAAGAAGGTGATGGACAAGGTGAAGACAATTCCTCCATCAAATAATTGCACAATGAAGGGGAGGTGCATGTCAACAGCAGACAACTTAAAAGTTCAATTTCTCGTCAGGCTGAGGGAAGCTCCTTGCTTCGGGCTGCAATTTGACGAGACAACTGATGTGGGCAATGAGGAGGCAGGCCTGGGTTGGACAAAATGTGTGTCTGTGACCAGGATGCCATGCTGATGCCATGGTTGGTGCTTTCAAAACCCAGAGTGGTCACACACATCAAAAGCGTGTCTTCAAACTGTTTTCCGATTCACTGCATGATTTATCGAGAGGCACTGGCTGCCAAACGGATATCTTTGCCTGTTGGTTGTGTGAAAAAGGCTGCGAAGAATGATCTCAAAGAAGTACTCCAAGATATTGTGAAAATAGTGAATGTCGTCCGTGAGCATGCCAGTAATCCCTTTTGCTCTCAAAACTGCAAATATACATTCGCGAGAAAAGTAAGTACACCCCATGTAAAGTTTTGACTTTTTCAACATATCTCAACATACAGCTATTTGATCTTCATTTCAACAATATTGATAGATAAAGGTGATATAATACAACAAATATCATGAAACATTTACATTTTGTAGTCCATTGCATAATTTAAATAAACATAAATGCAAATTTCACATGTGGAAAAAGTAAGTACACCCCTACATATATCACTACTTCAAATACCTAAAATAAGAATCAGGTGCACCAGCTCAGGTGCAAATGATGAGAACATCGTTAGAGAGGATCTTGGAGGAACCTGTCTTATTTAAACCTCAGACATTTAGTTTGGTTTGCTCTTTGCTGTTGAAGTGTGTGGCGTCACCATGCCGAGATCAAAAGAGCTCTCTGAGGCCTTCAGAAAGAAGGTTATAGATGCCTATGAGTCTGGGAAGGGATTTAAAAAGATCTCCAAACAATATGAAAACAATCATTCGACTGTCTGGAAGACAATCTACAAGTGGAGAAGATTCCAAACAACTGCCAACTTGATCAGGCCACGCCGCCCCAGCAAGTTCAGCCCGATAGCAGACAGCAAGATGCTGAAAGAAGTCTCTAAGAACCCCAGATTGTCATCACGGGACCTACAGGTAGCTCTTGCCACTGTTGATGTCAAAGTGCACGAGTCTACCATTAGAAAGAGGCTGCACAAATTTGATCTACATGGGAGGTGTGCCAGGAAGAAACCTTTTCTGTCCAGAAAGAACATCAGGGCAAGACGAAAGTTTGCCAATGAACACCTAGGCAAAGACCAGCACTTCTGGAACAATGTGCTCTGGACAGATGAGTCAAAGGTAGAGCTATTTGGCCACAGTACCAGAAGACATGTTTGGCATAAACCAAAGACAGCATTTGACCATAAGAACCTGATACAAACTGTAAAGCATGGTGGTGGAAATATTATGGTTTGGGGCAGCTTTGCTGCATCAGGGCCTGGGCAGCTCACCATCATAGAATCCACGATGAATTCTTCAATGTACCAGAGGGTGCTTAAGGATAATGTGAGGCCATCTGTCGGAAAGTTGAAGCTCAACCGAAGGTAGACCATGGAACATGACAATGACCCTAAACATACCAGTAAATCCACCAAGGAATGGCTGAAAAGAAAGAAATGGAGGGTTCTGGAATCGCCAAGTCAAAGCCCGGATCTAAATCCCATCGAGATGTTGTGGGGGGATTTGAAACGAGCTGTGCATGCAAGAAACCCATCAAACATCGCACTGCTGAAAGAATTCTACATGGAGGAGAGGGCAAAAATTTCTCCCAGTCGATGTCAGAGACTGGTAGACAGTTATAAGAAACGCCTACTTGAGGTTGTTTCTGCCAAAGGGGGCAATACCACCTATTAGAGCCAAGGGTGTACTTACTTTTTCCACATGCGAAATTTGCATTTATGTTTATTTAAATTATCCAATGGACTACAAAATGCAAATGTTTCATGATATTTGTTATATTATATCACCTTTATCTATCAATATTGTTGAAATGAAGATCAAATAGCTGTATGTTGAAATATGTTGAAAAAGTCAAAACTTTACATGGGGTGTACTTACTTTTTCACGTGACTGTATGCGTGCTACTTGCTCGGAAGCTGCTGTTCCATGCAGAGGTCAGATGGCTGTTGAGAGGCACAGTGCTTTCCCCTGTTCAGGCTTTGAAAGACGAAATGTCTGTAAACTAGACGGAGAGAAGACTTTGAAGTTTCAGGATGATTATTGGCTTTCCAAACTGAATTACATGTTCTCTATATTCCAACACTTGAAAGAGCATTCCGCAATGAATGTGTCCAAAAATAAATATGACAAAAGAACTTTGAATAGTTTGATTGTTGTTCGAGATACTGACATACATTTGATATGAGTGCATGCATTCGACTTGCAAGTTTTGGTTTATTTAATTTTTGGTGGTATTGTTCAGATATTCTCGGATTATTAATAAACTTCTACATGTTGTCCATCATTCACGAAAATCAATCTAATTAGGAGTTCAAATCAGTTCAATTGTTCAATTCAGTTCAATCAGTTCAAAGTTCAAATCTCTTCATTCCCGCCTCTGGAACAAACTCCCTCACTCTCTTCAATCCCACTCCTCCCTCCAGGTTCTTAAAACAGCTGTTCACCACCATCTCTTATCTTCCCCCATCCAAAACCTGGATCTCTTCTACCCCCGTTGATTCACCCCCAGAGCCGCTTTTTTGAAATACCGACTTCTTTCCTGGTAGTTCTAGAAGAATCCATGTGTTTTTTATACCTCTCCCACCCCCCCCCCCCCCTCGCCTTCCCATGCCTCCTCCTCCCAAGCCCTCTCCCTCCCACAGATCTCCCGAGTTCACTGTTCTCTGGTGTTGAACTTGTGTGCTTCCCTCTCTCTCCCTATCTTGTCTCCCATTCCCTTTATTGTATGTTTTGTGTGTCCGTTTGTTTGGCTGTTTGTCCGCACAGAATAAATATGATTTTCTCTCCAACCGTTGGTCCGATTGACAGGAAATTTTCATCGTAGGTGCAACTCCACCTGTATAATTTTTTAATGATAATTATGACGTCATAGGTCACGTGGTTCGGCCGCCATCTTGGAAAAAATTAAAAAATTTGCGTCTCTATATCTCAGAAAGTGCTGAATAGAAAAAATTGAGACATGGCTCATTGTAAAGAGCTCTCCATGGGAAATAAAATATGTTGAGGATGTCATAGGTCCCTCCATTATGACGTCATAATTCGACAAGTACAAAACTTCATCCGATCAAGATGAAATTTCCTGAGCATAATCGAGGAATAAATTAGTTTAGAAAAAAAATTGATGACGTCATCGGTCACGTGGTTCGGCCCCCATATTTGAGTAGGGAGATAATGGGGCTTCCAGGACACCCATGTATTTAGATGAGGCTTTTTCCCAAACTGCCCATTTTTCCCCTTATTACCGCGACACCCCTTTCTCCTTTTACATGTAAGTGAATGGGGGAGTCCTTACTTACCTTCCAAGAACCACGCGACATTCAAAATCCCTCATTGATCCTATGAATATTTGCTCATTTTCTAATTTTTTAAACAACTCCATTCTCTTATGGAACTCATCCCCATCTAGGATATTGATAAACTTTACATTAAGCACCTTTCTCTGTGCGTTTATAAAATGGTATGTTTCATGGAGGGACCTGGTCTGTCCTCCTCCTGATCCACATACCATTTTAAAATTATAATATTTATTATCCGGTTGATAACCATCAAAGTTCTCACTCCAATCTAATATATTTTTCTTCCCGCCCTCCATTACCCCACTTAACAAATGAATACGTTTATCCGTCTTGAGGACCTTCTGACCAGTGATCCTCTCAACCTCTCGGATCTGGTATTTCTCACACTCATTATGTTTTCCATTTATATACCAAGGTTGATTACACCTCCACTCTTTATCCATTTATATATAACCAAAAGGTACACACATGACACCACCACCTAAAATATATCGTTTATCATCATATGCCCCTAGTGCTAGTTTATTTATCTCTTCTGAATATAATTCATGCTTATAACTCCTAATCCCTTTTACCTTTCTATACTGTTCCTCCCCACTCATCAAACATTGATAATAATGGCCAAAATTTATACTTTCTTTAATTAAATTTTTCTTAATCCCTTTGAGCTTCTGATCACACTTCTCCACATTCCCAACTCTATATTTATACGCATTAGCCTTTGCTCTCAATGCTATGAACTCACTCAGAATATTTCCACCAAGCTCATCCTTGAACTTTCCAATCACCTTTTTATTTTGATTTGAGAACAATTCACTCTTTTGATCATAGTTGCTTGTATCATAAATTACAGAATCAGCTTTCATATCATCATAGACGTCATCTGTCTTGATACTCAGAATGAAGCTGTCCGTATCCATATACATCAACATGACGTTATTATCATACTTTGTTTTCAAATTCTCATAATAATATTCATACATCAGTAGTTTTGATAGATCGAGAACAGTAGTACCAATATAAATCGGTTTATCCATCTCAATTTCTTCTTTCATCATATGAACAGCACAAAAGTTTTCTGTAAAGATTTCAACACGCTCAAAGCTCGGTCTGTTGATTAGTTTGGAAGTTTGTTCCCAGGAAGTTGTCAACTTGATATTTTGTCTCTTTCTAACATTTTCCATAGTCTTCCCAAACACTGCGTTATTCATCAACTTATAAAAATCTTTCTCAAAGTCAGTCTTTCCAAGCGTTCTCTTTCGAGTGTTAAAATCAATATATTTCATTAACCAATAACTCTGTTTGAATTTCAGGACCCGATGAACTTTCTCAACAATTAGACCATGTTTCACAAATTGTAAAAGATTTCTCTGATGTAGTACATAGTTCTTCTTATCAAAGAATGTTGTTAAAAGTTTTTCTGTTCTTGATTCCTTATCAAATGATTTCTGATATTCACTCAACCACTCTGGGTTTGTCAATTCTTTCTCACACCCGAAAGGAAGATCTTTATGTTTCTCAAAGAGTTCTTTTGGATACTTTAGATCAACCTCCAGGAAATACCCTTCTTTCCTTTCATCCAACTCTTTTTGTGTTGAACTCAGAATCTTTTCTAGAACACCCCCATGATCACTCTCCCATTTCAATCCTCCATAAGGTTGTGCTTGGGACATTGCCCACCCATAGAGGTTGTTGGCGTCATAATACATGAGATAGGAACTATCTTTCTTTGGATCATAATCTGGAAGATATTTGTTATTTGCTTTTGAATATCTTGATGAGCAGACTTGTGAAATTCCCCCTCTCTTTGCTCTCTCTATCATCAGGAGCATATCAACATCGGTTATCAAATCCAAATCTTGTTTCGTCATTTTCAACATAGCACTCCAAGCAAGACCCGGTGCTGTGAAATAATGAGCAGGGTCCAAGCCATATCCAGAAAGACACATGGATCTAAATGCTTCGAATACATCTGCTAGAAGAAGGACATCAGTCTTGAGATAGAGATCATGATAATCACCCATATTATTGATGTTGTATTTTTTCCAAACATTTTGAGCATGTACATAATCATCATCTGAAACATTGCTATTATTTAGAATACTAGGGCATGCCCGTACTATATATATATCTAAAATTATATCCCCCCCCCTCTATTTACATGAAATGGTTTGGTCCATTCGCAACGCCAAAGCGAACGGCGAACGGCTTGCGAGTACGGTGACAATCCCCCCCCTCTATTTACATGAAATGGTTTGGTCCATTCGCAACGACCACAGAACCCCCCCCCTCTATTTACATGAAATGGTTTGGTCCATTCGCAACGCCAAAGCGAACGGCGAACGGCTAAATCGCCATAGCTCGGTAACTACTTGTCCGATTAATTTCAAACCTTGAAAAGGCACATCCTCCGGTCCCCAGCAATATACCTGGCAAGTTTCAAGTATATCGGACCCGTGGTTGTCGAGAAACAGCGGTCACAAACAAACATACAAACATACAAACACACACACAGAGATTAGTGGAATTATAGATAGATTATAAAAATCTTCTTTTGGAGGAAGTTTCTTTTCATCAAATCTTTCAAATGAATCTATATAGTCGTACGGGTAAATTCCCTTTTGTGTTAGGAGTTCCGTATCCTCATAATTACTCTCCAAACATGGAAATTTTTAAAAAAATTTAACCAGGTTAGCAAGAGGACTAGCCATGAATTTACATGTATCCAAGAAACGAATTCTTGTAGTTGGTCTTGTTGGAATGATTTTTGTAAAGGAGATGTATTTTTGATCTTTACTTGGAATAGCACTGATACTCCCATGAGTCTTCGACAACTCTTTAATAAACAAGTGTGTATCATAATGAGCGTTGTTATGAAGAAAGACAGGAATGAACGAGGGGAGATTATAATTAATATTACAACTTTGATGAGCCGGACCTCTATATTTACCAGTGAGATGGCAATGATCTCTAACCTTTAGGCTTTCACCAATTTTCTCCTCACAAATATGACAGACATTGTTTTTTCTAAATTTCCTTTTCTTTTCACTCGTCAAGTACATTGGTTTATTGGTTTCTCTCATTATCGTGGTTAATCGAACACAGTCTTTTTCGAGTCGTTTCACAAACTCCTCTGGGGCATTTGAGCCTCTATACTCCTCTAACTTGTTATATTCACCACAAACGGATGATTTGATATAATAACAAAATCCGCAAGGAGTATGTTTTTGATACTTATTTGTGTACGATTCTTTTGGATCTGGAGCCGCTGTTGCTATTTTCTCCAAGATACTCTCAAAATCAGCATATATCACAAAAGGATGTTGAATTGTTTTATTTTGATCTTTGAATGAAATTTTAGAACCAGGCTTTGGAAGTGTAATGACTGTTGCTTTCTCATTTGAACAATATTGTTTATGAGTATCCAATCTCTCCTGTGAATGAAATGTATTCAAACACCGACGACATGGATAAACTTTACATTTTCTAGAATAGACTTGTGATTTAATTAATCTTGAAAAGTTCTTGATATAAGCATAATGTTCAATTTGACCAGATCGGAAATACAAGAGATCAACATGTTTTTCTTTCCCATCATCTGAGATTTGTAAAATCTGCACTTTATTCTTTTCAGTCAACCCATAAACATTTATAGAAATATTATTTAACTTTTCAAACTTTGAAATATTATTAAGAGTCATCGGAAATTTCAAATTTTCCATATTCAATTCATTTTCATATTTCATATAATTGCTTACTCTTTCAGCATGTTCTTTTGCTGGATGTAGATATGCTAGTACAGACCACAAGAAACACTTGTTATCAGCATTCTGAATATTTACTATAGCATTTTTATCTTTGATGATTTTAGGAAGTTGAATATATGATCTTGCTTGTAGTGGATCAGATTTTAAAATGTGAACATCAACAAACAGAACCTTTTCAACAGTGAGACCGCTTCCGACAATAAGATCATCAATATCAAATTCACTATATTTAAGCTCATTAAAGACCTGTTCTTTATTTCTGTCATAATCATTCTTATTAAGTATCATATAAGTTGTTGTATGTGGGTAAAAGTTAAATGGTGGATCTTCCTTTTTACGAAGAACCAATTTAGCCCCCAAATAATATTTACAACTTCCCATTTCAGATATAGTCTCATCAATCTGATCATCTATTCCTTCCTTTGTAAGATCAACAGCAGCTCCCAGAGAACGGGGGACTGGATCTTTGAAACGGAACAATCTAATTTTAATATTTCCTTTGAAAGCACCATCTAAATTTTCAATCTCATAATATGGAACTTGGTGTTTCTTTGTCTTCTCATGATGCTTCCAATCCTTCTTGAGGATGTAGTGTTGACAGCGCTCACAATAGACCTTTGGAAGAACCTTTGGTTTGAGATTCTTCAAATGTTTTTGAGTATCAAAGTGTTGATCATACCCACTTCTCAGAACCCATGTCTTACAAATCTTACAATACTTATTATCTATACTCTTTAAATGTTTTGTATTTTATAATGTTTATTGATATGTTTGTAGTTCTGCTCACAACTCTCACAGTAAGTAGAATTCATCATATTTATGTAGTAAAAAAACTTCACTATTTACTAGTTATCTTTTACTTAAAATAAAACATGAAAAAATTGAAAACAAGAGTCAGGAAACTCAATTAAATTTGGGACAACTTATTCATATGATTCTTGGTTAGGATGTGATATCTATAACTAGTCTTCTTCATATCCTTATCACAAAGATCACAATGTTCCATCTCTTCTTCTTTATAACCGTTAAGAACATTATCTAAATGGTGCTTTGTTTGTTTATGTTTCCTTTTATCAAGTACTCTAATTAACTTATTACAAGGTTCACATCTTATCATATTTTTACTCTTATCAGATGTATTGATAGCATGTTTAATGGTCCTGATATGAGCATTATATTGATTGTACTGTTTATCACAGGCGGAACAATAACCAGAATTCATGCTATTTATACAGTGAAAAAACTTCATATTTCTCCATCACTAAACTCTATATAGTAATCGGAATCATCAATAAAACTACTCCATAACTATCATCTGAACAGATACTAAAGCTTTCTTCTGATCCGAGGCTCTCAGTATCAAATTCAGAATCACTGAAAAAGTCTTCTTCGGAATAACTACTCATTTAATTAGTAAGAAACACAATTTCCATTTATATCAATACACTTTCTTTCAATTACAAAATCAACTACAACATGACTCAAATTGAATGTAATTTTCAAATAATCATGAATAATAAGTGTTCTGAGAGACAAAGTCCCAGAAATATTTACATCTTTATTTATTTCAATACCTTTGGGTTTATGAAGGTATATACAAATGTCTCCACGAGAATTGTCGATGGTCTTATCATACATCTTTAAAGCCTCAGGATCAATTTTAGTTTCTAGTCTTGTCAGAATAGCCAGTAGAAGTGGAGATACTTTTGTAAGACTTACCTTGAGTGATGACTTTACAGGATAGGCTCTTCCTTTAAATGAAATAGAGGGACTCATGTTATTTTCCATAACTGGTTTCACCCAAAAATTTCCATATTTATCTTTGTTCAATTTAACATCTTTGACATATTTTTCTATATCTTCCACCGAGGTAAAGATTGATTGAAATTTGTCTTTTGTGCTTTGAAACATTGTATTTATTGGCTAATAAACTTGCGTTTAGTTTAAGTAAAAATTTACTATATAAATATGATAGAAGGATATTTAGAATTTCCAGACTCTCCATATGATAAATTAGAGAATTGTCCGGCTTGTGATAGAGTGGGGCTTAATGATGAGGATTCATACAAAACAATGTTTATTCTGTGATTATCTTCTAATTAATGATAATAAGAAATATAAAAAAACATATAACTCTTTTAAATTAGAACCAAAAATGAATTACTTTACAAGATTAATAAGAGAGATGAATGTTAAGCATTATGGTGATAATACACCATTTCTTACAAGGAAAGAGACTATTTGTATTGAGGAAATGTATAAGGGTTTAATGATATTTATTATTCAAAATAATTTCAATGGAAATGTGAATACCAGATATTATATAAACAAAATAATGGATTATTTTGAAATTAAACCTGAACTCAGGATAAGATATAGAGTTTCTAAAAAAACTCAAAAAAGTTAGATGACTTGTTTTCCAAATATATAAATGAATGATTTTTTACCCGTTTGGAAAAACAAGATTTTTTTTTTTTTTTTTTTTTTTTGTATACAAGATCGAGGCTCGTGAAAGAGCTAACATTAATCACACAAAAAGACAAACCGACACACAAAACACAAAAACACAAGGGGAGCGGCAGCCAAGATGGGGAGAGAGGGGGAAGGACACAAAAGAGAGGGGGAAGAGGGGGAAGGACACAAACACAACATTTGAGAGCAGGGACATCGGGAGGACTTGGGGGGAGGTGGGAGAGGAATAAAACATATGAACACTGCAAGGACTCTGGGGTGAATTACCGGGGGTAGAAAAGATCAAGGTTTTCGATGGGGGAAGATAAGAGATGGTGGTGAACAGCTGTTTTAAAGACCTGGAGGGAGGAGTGGGATTGAAGGGAGTGGGGGAGTTTGTTCCAGAGGCGGGAGAAAAGGGGAATGAAAGAGTGAAGGTGAGCAGAGAGCCTAGACTTTGGCAGTTTAACCATAAGAGGGTTGCAGGCAGATCTTGTGCGACCTGAAGGAATATTGGGGGGACAGAGCACAGAGAGAGCTGGGGGCGCAAGGCCGGAGAGGAGTCGGTAGAAGACAGAAAGACCACCAACCTGCCTGCGGTGAGTGAGTGAAAGGCCCTCGGTGTTGACTACATCGCAGGAGATTCCAATGATTCTGAAAGCTTTGGCCTCAACAGCGTGAAGCCGAGCAAGGTGTGAGGCAGGAGCACCAGCCCAGAGGGGGGAACAGTATTCCATTGAGCTGCGGATGAAAGCCTTGTATGTGGCGAGGAGCTCAGGTGTGCCAAGGAAGGACTTCGCACGACGGAGGATGCCCAGTCGGCGACTGGCTTTGGAGGCCAGCTTGGAAATGTGGTTTTCCCAAGAAAGATCATGGCAGATAGTGAGACCCAAAAGCTTGAGCGACAGAACTTCTTGGAGAGGATTGTTGAGAAAGTAGATGGGAGGTTTGTCCAGTCGGTCCTTTCGGAGAGACATTGTAAGAGTGTGAGATTTGTCAGGATTGAAAGACATGTTCCACTTGTTTGACCAGTCTGTGATTTTGTCCAGGTCTGCAGAGAGTGAGGAGGCTGCAGACTGCCGATCTGAGGGATGAGGAATGGAGCGACAGAGAGTAGAGTCGTCAGCAAAGAGATAGAGAGGATTTTCAAGAGAGTCAGAGAGATCATTGATGAAGACCAGAAAAAGCACAGGGCCCAGAACACTACCTTGGGGAACTCCAGCCTGAACAGGAGGAGGAGATGAGAGAAACCCATTCAGGGCCACACGTTGACTACGACCAGAGAGGAAGTCCGCCAGCCATGCGTGGAGATTTCCATGGATACCAAAGGAGGAGAGTTTGGTGAGCAGAGCAGGGTGCCAGACCGTATCGAAGGCACGTGAAATGTCAAGGGAGACAGCTCTAATTTCCTGTTTGGCGTTGAGGACCTCCATCCATTGTTGAGAAAGCAGAAGCAGCATGTCCAGAGTAGAGTGACCAGGTCTGAAACCAAATTGATGATCAGAGATCAAGCCATTGGAGAAGAGGAAAGATTTAATATCTGAAGCAATGATGGATTCCATGACTTTGCTGATAATTGGGAGAAGGCTGATTGGTTTGTAGTTGCTGCGATCTGTTTTTGCACCTTTTTTGTGCAAACCGGTGATGTTGGCTGATTTCCAAGCAGATGGCAGATGACCTTGAGCAAAAGAGAGGGTGAAGAGAACAGAAAGAGGGAGTGAAAGAGCAGAAGAACATGATTTTAGGACCTGTGGGCTGATGCCCACATGATGCAGCAGGGTACGACTGGGTATGGTGGGTACAGAGAGGGATGGGTTTGGGACACAAGATTTAGAGGCAAACACAGAGTTGAGGCATTCAGCTTTTTCACGTGCGGAGTCAGCCGTTAAGCCGTTTGAGGTGAGGGAGGGGATGGAGGGGGAACAAACACCAGAAACAGATTTGACCAGACGCCACCAGGATTTGGAAGAGGGAGACAGATAAGAGAGTTCGGTCTTGAGAATGGTGAGATATTGTTTCCTGGCTCTCCTGAGGGTGGACACACACTTGTTTCGGGCTTTGTGAAAGGAAATGAGATTTCCTTCCGTTGGATTTGCTTTCCAGGAGACGAAAGCAAGTTGTTTCAGGGCAACAGCCTCACTACAAGATTCCGTGTACCATGGACGGGAGGAAGGGTATGACAACTGAAGACGAGAGGGTATAAATCTGTGCATGAGAGAGAGCAATTTACTTTGAAAGAATTCCCCGGATGAGTTGATGTCAGAGGCGGTAGAGATGGGAGACCAGTCCAGATGATTGATGGCTGCTTGAAGACCGTGCCAGTTGGCCTGAGTGAAATGCCAGACTCGTCGACGCTGAGGAGGCTCTCTGAGAATGGTCAGAGAGATGTCCACTTTGACAAGCACATGATCAGATGAGCCGATTGGAGCAGAAGAAGAGCAGCAGACATTTTCAGGGAAGTTTGTCATAACCAAATCCAGAAGAGAAGATGCTCCGTTGACTGATATCCGGGTCGGGAAATTGACAGATTGTGTCAGTCCCAGTGAGTCGCAGAAGTCCTTTGCTGAAGAGCCATGGCTGGTGAGAGAGGTACCCACACCCAGCCAACTGGCATGGTGACAATTGAAATCACCACATATGAGGAAGAGAGAGTTGGGATGGGTAGATAGAAGTTGGTCCATATTATCAGACAGTGAGATGTAGATGGAGTCATCGCTGTTTGGTGGACGGTACAACACACATATGAACAAAAGGTGGGAGCGAAGGGGAAGCCGTAGCCAAAGGTATTCCTGGGGGTGAGGTGGAGAGAGGGCAGTGGAGGGCGAGTGAGGAAGAGAGTTTTTTATAAAGATAGCAACCCCACCTCCAGGACGAGGCTCAGGTCTATCATACCGGAGGAGGGAGTAACCTGGGAGAGATACCAAGGCATCAGAGACATCATGAAGGAGGAAAGTTTCTGTTAAGCAGATCACATCTGGTTTGTCAGAAGCAACCTGTATGGAGAGGTCAGTCAAGTTTGAGCGAAGGCCCCGGATGTTTGAGGTCCATACCGTTAATGAAGAGGAAGGGGGAGCATCGGGTCCAGAACAGGGGGAGGGGAGGGGTAGGGTAAGATGTGGAAGAGGAGGAAGAGGTAGGGAGAGCTGTTGAAGGTGTGTCAGAGATTTCAGAGATTTCAGAATAGCTTGGAGAAAGGGAAGAATGGGGCGGACAAAAGGTTTGATGGAGATTGGGTGAGGCACAGTGAGGTGTTATTTGAGGAGGGGGAAGAGCGAGGCAGAAGGTTTGGGGAGATGAAGGTGAAAGTTGGAAGGGGGAAGAAGCAGGGAGGATGCTTTGAGGAGGAGGGGTGAGAGGGGAGTCTAGGAGGGGAGGAGCAAGGGAGAGTCTCGGAGGGGAGGGGTGTGGGGGGAGTTTAGGAGGGAGGGGAGGGAAGGGGCAAGGGGGGAGATTTGAAAGGGATGGGTGATGGGGAGGATTTGGAGGGGAGGGGTGAGATTGGATTTTGATAAAATTGGATTGGATTCATTGGAAGATTGGAAGATATTTCTTGGAGATTGGAAGATTGGAAGAAGATTGGAAGAAGAAAATTGGAACATAAAATTTAACAACCATAAAAATCTTCCAAATTCATTAAGATGTCTAATAGTTGGTTCAAGCGGATGTGGAAAAACCTGTTTGCTTTTAAAGATGCTCCTTACCCCCAACTTTTTAGATTATGATAATTTAATAATTTTTACGAAGTCAAGTTTTCAACCCGAGTATCAACTACTATCACAAGGTTTTAATGCGGGTCTTAAAAAGGAAGACATTATCGGTTTATTTAAACTTCAAAACAAACTAAATGATTGCAACATTAAAGATATAATACAATTATTTTGTGATACACAGAAATCAAAACCGAAACCAAAACCCATAACTTGTATTGTCAGTGATAATACGGATGATATACCTTCACCTTTTTTTTTTTTTTTTTTTTTTTTTTTTTTTGTATACAATATCGAGGCTCGTGAAAGAGCGAACATTAATCACACAGAAAGACAAACCGACACATAAAACATATAACATAGGGAGCGGTAGACAAGATGGGGAGAGAGGGGGAAGGACACAAACACAACATTTGAGAGCAGGGACCGAGAGACATGGAGACATCGAGAGATCTGAGAGAGGGCGAGGGCTTTGGGGGGGGGGGGGGGGCGTGGGAAGGGGGCAGTGGGAGAGGTATAAAACATATGGACACTGCCAGGACTTCCAGGAAAGAAGTTGGAATTTCAAACAAGGTGGATCTGGGGTGAATTAGCGGGGGTAGAAAAGATCAAGGTTTTGGATGGGGGAAGATAAGAGATGGTGGTGAACAGCTGTTTTAAAGACCTGGAGGGAGGAGTGGGATTGAAGGGAGTGAGGGAGTTTGTTCCAGAGGCGGGAGAAAAGAGGAATGAAAGAGTGAAGGTGAGCGGAGAGCCGAGATTTCGGCAGTTTAACCATCAGAGGGTTGCTGGCAGATCTTGTGCGACCTGTAGGAATATTTGGGGGACAGAGCACAGAGAGAGCTGGGGGTGCAAGGCCGGAGAGGAGTCGGTAGAAGACAGAAAGACCACCTACCTGCCTGCGGTGAGTGAGTGAAAGGCCCTCAGAGATAGCTTCATCGCGGGAGATTCCAATAATTCTGAAAGCTTTGGTTTCAACAGCGTGAAGCCGAGCTAGGTGTGAGGCAGGAGCACCGGCCCATAGGGGAGAACAGTATTCCATTGAGCTGCGGATGAAAGCCTTGTATGTGGTGAGGAGCTCAGGTGTGCCGAGGAAGGACTTCGCACGACGGAGGATGCCCAGTCGGCGACTGGCTTTGGAGGCCAGCTTGGAAATGTGGTTTTCCCAAGAAAGATCATGGCAGATAGTGAGACCCAAAATCTTGAGCGACAGAACTTCTTGGAGAGGATTGTTGAGAAAGTAGATGGGAGGGTTGTCCAGTCGATCTTTTCGGAGAGACATAGTAAGAGTGTGAGATTTGTCAGGATTGAAAGACATGTTCCACTTGTTTGACCAGTCTGTGATTTTGTCCAGGTCTTCAGAGAGTGAGGAGGCAGCAGACTGCCGATCTGAGGGAAGAGGAATGGAGCGGCAGAGAGTGGAGTCATCAGCAAAGAGATAGAGAGGATTTTCGAGAGAGTCAGAGAGATCATTGATGAAGACCAGAAAAAGCACGGGGCCCAGAACACTGCCTTGGGGAACTCCAGCCTGAACAGGAAGAGGAGATGAGAGAAACCCATTCAGGGCCACACGTTGACGACGACTAGAGAGGAAGTCCGCCAGCCATGCGTGGAGATTTCCATGGATACCAAAGGAGGAGAGTTTGGTGAGCAGAGCGGGGTGCCAGACCGTGTCGAAGGCACGTGATATGTCGAGGGAGACAGCTCTAATTTCCTGTTTGGCATTGAGGACCTCCATCCATTGTTGAGACAGCAGAAGCAGCATGTCCAGAGTAGAGTGACCTGGTCTGAAACCAAATTGATGATCAGAGATCAAGCCATTGGAGAAGAGGAAATATTTCATATCAGAAGCAATGATGGATTCCATGACTTTGCTGATAATTGGGAGAAGGCTGATTGGTCTGTAGTTGCTAGGATCTGTTTTTGCACCTTTTTTGTGCAAAGCGGTGATGTTGGCTGATTTCCAAGCAGATGGCAGTTGACCTTGAGCAAAAGAGAGGGTGAAGAGAACAGAGAGAGGGTGAGATAGAGCAGCAGAGCAGGATTTTAGGACCCGTGGGCTGATGCCGTCGGGTCCAGTTGCAGAATCAGAGTCGAGGGTTGACAGAAACTTTTCCACCTTGTCAGGAGGAAAGGACACGGAGTCCAGGAGCAGCAGGGTACGACTGGGTATGGTGGGTACAGAGAGGGATGGGTTTGGGACACAAGATTTAGAGGCAAACACAGAGTTGAGGCATTCAGCTTTTTCACGTGCGGAGTCAGCTGTGTAGCCGTTTGAGGTAAGGGAGGGGATGGAGGGGGAACAAACACCAGAAACGGATTTGACCAGACGCCACCAGGATTTGGAAGAGGGAGACAGATAAGAGAGTTCGGTCTTGAGAACGGAGAGATATTGTTTCCTGGCTCTCCTGAGGGTGGACACACACTTGTTTCGGGCTTTGTGAAAGGAAATGAGATTTCCTTCCGTTGGATTTGCTTTCCAGGAGACGAAGGCAAGTTGTTTCTGGGCAACAGCCTCACCACAAGATTCCGTGTACCATGGACGGGAGGAAGGGTATGACAACTGAAGACGAGATGGGATAAATCTGTGCATGAGAGAGAGCAATTTACTTTGGAAGAATTCCCAGGATGAGTTGATGTCAGAGGTGGTAGAGATGGGAGACCAGTCCAGATGATTGATGGCTGCTTGAAGACCGTGCCAGTTGGCCTGAGTGAAATGCCAGACTCGTCGACGCTGAGCAGGCTCCCTGAGGATGGTCAGAGAGATGTCCACTTTAACACCTCAAGATTTAGATAAATCAAAAAAGAACCTCGTCATCTTTGATGATTGTGTTAATGAGAGAAACCAAACAGTAATGGATAGCTACTATACAAGAGGGAGACATTCTTCTTGTAATTGTATTTATCTTAGTCAGTCATATTTTCAACTCCCTCGACGCTCAATAAGAAACAATACCAATACTTTTATTTTGTTTAAGTTAAATTCAATAGATGTAAATAATTTTTGGAGAGATAATTGCTCTACATTATGTAGTAAAAAAGAATTTGAAAATTATATGAAACACACGATTGGAAAATATAAATAAATTGTTGTGAAACAAGATGAGATATTAAAGGCTGTATTTTTATTTTAAACATAATTACATATATAAATGACAACAATTATTATTAACCTTGTGGGTAAATCTGCTTCTGGAAAGAACTTTCATAAATCTAAACTCTTGAATAGTAAAAATGAAAAGATTGGAAGTTTAAAAAAAAAACATCCCGTGATTCGTATTGTATCTACAACAACTAGAACCATGCGACCTGGAGAAGTAGAAGGTGAAGATTATTACTACATTTCAATGGAGGAACATATGCGATTGAGGAACGAAGGTCAAATATTTGAGGAGGTCTCTCTTGGTTCTACAAAATATTCACATTGTAAGAGTGAGTTAAATAAACTAAAATCTAATGGTCTTGGGATTTTAGAAACGAATCCTGAAGGAATGAGACAAATTATTAAACATTTGTGTGGTGATGGAGTTAAGATTTTATCATTCGGTTTTGATATCGATGAGGAGACACAACGCAAACGTATGAAAAGCAGAGATACACGTATTAGTGAAGAAGAAATTACAACTCATATTAATACCAATAAAGAATTTGATGAAATATTTAAAGAAAAGGATTTATTTCAACACATCTACTTCAACGAAAAAGAAAAGGAAAATTTTCCCATTGACCTTTACAATTCATTAAATGATATTTTTCAATAAATAAATACAGAAAATGAATACCGAAGAAAGAGCAAGAAAGTTTAAAGAACATCAAGAGTTGGTTTCAAAAGTTGTAAAGCAACAGGAAGAGATAAAGAAGAAATGGAGACAGAAACTAACTGGTGAAGAAGCCTTTGAAAGAAAACAAGAGAAAATTTTTAAACCACTTTTAAAAACTCAACAAACGATTTCACCTGCAGTTCCCACGGTAGAATTTACTCCGAAAAAACTTCAAATGCTCAAAGATTTTAGTCAAATGACAGAGAAAGAACTTGGAGAATTAGAATATGATGATGAAGGATTATTTCGGAAACTTGAGGAGGTAAATCAACCCCCTAATTATGTTGTGGAAGCTCTTCAAAACAATGAATATTTGGCGGATTCAAAAACCAGAGCAGGTCTCATTCCAACAGAAGAACCAGCACAGTTCCATCTTGTGAAAGAAAAGTTATTGATATTTAATGATAAATTGGTGTTCTTAAGTTCTGCTCAACCAAATGTTGAATTAACTCCAAGATTAATGTTTCTTCTAACAAACTCCAGATTCAGCGGTTCAAAATATTTTGATGAACCACTTGATATGGAAAGAGAGGAAGATAGAGAGTATATTGAGTTGCTAAATGCACTTGATTATGGAGTTTCTGTTGCTGGTAAAAGGAAGAAGAATTAGAAGGAGAAACATATTATTGATGCTTTAAGTAAGCTTGGTTCGGGTGTTAGTTTTCTTCCAAATGACCCATCACAATTAGTTAATAGGCTATTGTTGTTGTTAGGTAGTAAGAAGGCTGGAAACAACAATTGTTTTAATGAATCCTCAGCCATTTTAGATCAGTTGATGAATATGAAAATAATTAATAAATGTCAATACAAAGATATTTTATTAGATATTAAATAAGATGAGAAGCACAATTCTTCGTTTTAATTTCACAAGTGATTACACAGCTTCATTCCCTTACCCACTACAACTTGACCCCCTTGTCTCATTGGAGGCTTCTTTATTGTCGATGAAAACTTATAATACACTTTTTAATATCACAGAGAAAAACAACAAGTTTAGTTATAATCCAGGAATTGAATATAAAACTATAACCGTTTCACCCGGAGCTTACGAGATTTCTCAAATATCTTCTGAAGTCTCTCGCCTTATGAAAGAAGAAGGTGATGAACCAAAAAATATGGTAATAGATATTCAAAAACACACTTCAAAATCAACTATTAAACTTAAAAATAATTATAAAGTTGATTTCACGATTGAAAATTCGTTTAGAGAGCGATTGGGTTTCTCTTCAAAAAAGATTGACAATAACGGGGCGTTTTACAGTGATTATGTTATCCAAATATCCTCCGGTATAAATTCAGTATTAATTCATTGTGATTTGATTGATGGTGCTTATAACGATGGAATAAGAACAAATACAATATTTTCATTCAGTGCATACTCAACCCCGATTGGTTATAAATTTAATATGGAACCAAAAAATCTTGTCTATTTACCTGTGTCAGGAAAAACAATATACAGAGTAAATTTTAGGATAACCGACCAAGATAATCGTATGATATCCTTTTATGATGAAATTATATTCATCAGAATTCACCTACGTGAAGTTTTTCAATAAATAAATAATGGTTATTGTGAGAAAACACGAGTTGGGAAAATATAAAATAATTACAGGGGAGGGCATGTACCTTTCACCATACTATAAGGGTGAAGGTATGTTTCTTGGGAGAGGATACTATAAACCTAAGAGACAACGAGGTGTAGGTCATCAATTTCAAAATAAAGGAGATGGGATAATTGATACTCTAATGGGTATTGGTTCAACCATCTTTAAACATAAAGACCTAATTGGTTCAACTGCTTCTGCCGTGGGTTCAGTTGCGGGTGCTATAAAGAGTATAAAAGATGCACAAAAGGAGTCTCATAAATTACAAGCAATCAAAGAAATAAAAAAAGGTAAAACTCAACGATCTTCACAAGAACGACAAAAAATCATTAAAATACTTGGGTCAGGGTTTCAACAATTTTAATGCTATATAAATACAAGTATGGAAGCGATTGATAGTATCTATGATTTGGATGATACGATTATCATTTCAAACTCCACTAAAAAGGAAGACTATTTCAAGGTAAATGCTATAACAGGAACAGACTGGAATTCAAATGGAACAAAAAGTTTTGAAATAAATAATCAACAAACTTACTTGAATATAGCTGATAGTTTCTTGCTGTGTAAATTTAAATTCACTAAGGCTGCGAATAATACTAATGCTACACTCGTAAATGATTTCTTCTGGAAAATGTTTGATAGTGTCCGCCTGTATATTGGAACACAAGAGGTTGAAGTGGTTGATTATGTCTCTGCTACATCTGAAATGATGAAATTTTCACTATATTCGTTTAGTGATAGAATGGGTAAGGGAGCTGTTGAAGGTTTTATTCCTGATATGTCAATGGGTACAAACACAGACCCTGGTTATAGTCAAAGGAAGGCAATGTATAATGATGATACAAAACCAGAGAATAGTTTTACCGTAGCAGTACCTCTGAAAGGTATATTTAGATTTTGTGATTATGACAAAGTTTTGTATGGTCTTAAAATTAGATTTCAACTACAAAGGAATGATAATGTAAATAGGTTGCTTTTTGGGGTTGAAAATGCTTTTGGAGACAACAATAAATTTGTTATTAATGATTTGTGTTGGTATATCAGTGAATATACTCCTAATCTTAAAACGGAAGAGATGTTGAATAGAAGACTTAACTCAAAGA
Source organism: Myxine glutinosa (assembly GCF_964187855.1). Lineage (NCBI taxonomy): Eukaryota > Metazoa > Chordata > Myxini > Myxiniformes > Myxinidae > Myxine > Myxine glutinosa. Next base: position 20,445,488 of record NC_136274.1, read on the forward strand.
CCCCACTAAATGTATCATACCTTAAAAGAAGATGTCAACACGTTAAACTGGAACACACTACCTACACTTGGAATTTAGGTGTTCTTCAAGGAAAGCCCCGATACCTCTGGCTCATTTTTAAGAAACCAGATGGAGAGGAGGGTACTGATAAGAATAATGCACTGAGTGATAATGCTAAGGTGAAACAACTTTGGGTTTCTCTTGATGGTACATTTTACCTGCGAGATAGATTGGAAATTGATTGGGAAAAAAATGAATTATGCGGAAGCCTACAAGTCTTACCAAAAGGTGTGTGAAAGCAACGGTAATAATGATTCTATTTTGGATATGGTTGCGTTTCAAAAACTTTATACAATCTACACAATTGACCTGAGTTCTCAAAAGGAAACTATAAAGTCTAATAGAGTGGATACTTCTCTATACATTGAAAGATGAGAGAATGAAGAAGTTAATGCTTATTGTTTGCTTTTGGAAGAAACAGAATTACAGATTAATACAGATAATGGTGTTATGATTAATATCACATAGGTTTTTTCTCATAAATAAATGGTATGGGTATATGTTAATCAAATCAATCTCAATAAATTAACATCTTGTATTCAAAATCAAAAGCCTTGTATTATTAATGTTAATACAATTCAAAGAAAAGGAACTGTAAGAATTGATGTTTTACTCACACACACACACAAGTAAAAACACTAAATGATGCTGGATCACTTAAAATTAAAATGACAAAACCTATGTTAAAGAAATATTCAATACAAGAGGGAGGATTTCTCCCGTTTCTAATTCCTTTATTTGCTGGTTTAAGTGCGGCGGGAGCATTGACTGGTGGTATTTCAGCAGCGGTAAAAACTGCTAACGAAAGGAAGGCACAACTAAAAGCTCAAAAAGAATTGGAAAGACATAACAAGGAGTTGGAGAAACAAATTAGTGGAAGTGGTGTAATTGTAGATTTTGCTCAAAAACTTGAAAGTATACCTGAAAAAGCTAGATTGTTGGTTGGAGATATGCTTTCCTCTATCGCTCAAGCGGGTGTTAAATTAACTAAACGGGGTAATGGATTGTATCTTTCTCATAAATAAATGGATAAATGGTTTAAACAATTTGGAAAGAATACAACGTCAAATATAGAACTAGCTAAGTATTGTAAAAAACTAAAAATTGATAACGTGGTAATCTGTATGAGAGATGAATTAACAAAGTTGTCCAAGAATACAAAAAATATTATTATGAATTTAGACACACAGAATGGTTCTCATTGGGTTTGTATTCATAATAGTCAGGATAAATATTATTTTGATAGTGATGGTATGCCACCGCCTGTTGAAGTAATACAATTCTTACAGAATGGTGTTTATCAAACATTTCAAGTTCAAGAAATTAATTCTAAATGTTGTGGTCAATTATGTTTATATGTATTATTTCAACTCAACAATAATGAAAATTTTTATGATATCATTTTTAATCTAATATAAATGACTTATGTTGGAAAAGATGGTTCTATCTTTGGAGAATCCTCTCAGGATATTGATTTATCAAATTATTATACAAAGGCACAGGCTGAATGACAAAAATATAATATAAGTAAAAATATTAATATGAAGAATACTTATAAATTAATCAATTATCCAAACCCTACAGATGCGAATGACTTAATTAGATACAGTGATTTATCACAATATATATATATTTTTAAAGAAAACAGCACGTTTTGTTAAACAAGTAAAATTTACAACCACAACACCTGGTTATACTGACCATACACCTTTCCTCATTGAATTTAACTACCTGCTTACAATTGAATTTTATAAAGAAGGACATATAGTTAATATGCAAATTAATAAATGGGGGTATGATATGCCTGATTTAGGGTATAATTGGTCTTTTTCAATAAACATAGAAGACCTACATGATTTTAATCAGTCTCGTAAAGAAGAATATTATCCACTTGGTGAGGATAAGGATTTATGTGGAAGTACAATTAATAAACAACAAATACATGGTTTTAAGAAAAGAAAAATATATGATAGTATAGCGATGGTTAGCATGACAAAGAAGGAAGGTCATGAGATCAGGATAGAAAGCCGAGGAATACAAACCAATTTGGTAGTGGGAAGATGGGGTGGTATTACCTGTCATAATATTAATCTCACATATATTTCTGATACATAAATGGCAGGAAAAAGACGACAAGAGAATTATAATTTTTGTATTCAGGGATACCTACAAGAAAAGGGTGCTCGGTATTACATACCTTATGATGTGGAACATATACATGGAAATTTTGTCATTAAAAACTGGCCTTATACTGATATTGTTGAACCCACAAATAGAGACTTGTTTAAAATATGAAATAAAAATGAACTTCTCAAAGTTATGAAATATAAAACTCTTTTAGAAATCGTCAACAAATCTTATTGGTATCCTATTATGAGAAACATAATTATAGATACAAGAATATCTCAAAATCCAGATGAGTATATGTATAATATTCTTTGGGGCTCAAACTCAAGGGTAGCAAGGGATGAGGAAGGAGTTGAAGAAGAGAAGGAGGAAAGAGAGAAGGAGGAGAAGGAGGAAAGGGAGAAAAAGGAGAAGGAGGAAAGGGAGAAAAAGGAGAAGGAGGAGAGGGAGAAAAGGGAGAAGGAGGAAAGAGAGAAAAGGGAGAAGGAGGAGAGGGAGAAAAAGGAGAAGGAGGAGAGGGAGAAAAAGGAGAAGGAGGAGAGGGAGAAAAGGGAGAAGGAGGAAAGAGAGAAAAAGGAGAAGGAGGAAAGAGAGAAAAAGGAGAAGGAGGAAAGAGAGAAAAGGGAGAAGGAGGAGAGGGAGGAAAGGGAGCAAAGAGAGAGGGAGGAAAAATATAAAAAGATGGAAATCAGTGAGATTCGTAAAAGATTGAAGGAATTACGGCAAATAAATCAATCTCAACGCACCGAAGAGGAAAATAAAGAAATTCAAAGTCTAAGGAAAATATTATTTGAAAGAATGTAAACAACCTTTACTACAATTTCAGGGAGGAGGTTCAAACGAGAAAGTGGTGATGAAGAAGAAGAAGAAGGAAAAGGTTATGTGATTGATGATGTTGGTGTTATTGACTTTAGTTAGTTTTATTTGTAAATAAATGGAGGAGAGAGTGAAGACATTCCTAAGGATTCTTTATGTTTTAAAAATCAAAATCGAAATGTATGTGTTGAAAACCAAAAAGGTTTTGGCATGATGTCGGACTTTTTCTCATAAATAAATATGAGTTATTGTCTCAAATGTAAAAAGAAAACAAAATCTAAAAATATCTCATGTTAAAGCTAAAAATAAGAGTTTATCAAAAAGGAATATGTCAAGTGTGTGGCTCTAAAAAGTGCCAATTCATCTCTCCTAAAAGTGGAGGAAACATACAAAAGTTTCTGTCAGAAAGTAAATTTACAACAACTGGAATTCCTGGGGAACTACATCTACCTGGATATTCTTTCTGTGGTCCAGGAACAAACTTGGATAAAAGATTAGATGAGGCTGACAATCCTAAACCTTGGTCTAAGCCTATAAATAGGGTTGATGAAGTGTGTATGAAGCATGATATTGCTTATGGGAAAACCACTACATTGGATGAAAAACATGAAGCAGACAGAGAAATGTTGTATAATTTGTCTTTGATACGAAATCCTACGTTGAGAGAGAAAGTTGATCGGTTTATTGTGAAAAAAATAATAAGTGCTAAATTGAAACTTGGTCTTGGTTATTCCCCAAAAAACGATTAAACTCCAATGATGTTATCAATACTGAGGAGCTTTTGGCTGATGAATTACATAAACCTATAATCACTAAGTTTAAAAGAAGGAAAGTTTATTCTAAATACACCGACCACATATGGTCCGCTGATTTAATCGAACTAAATAATGATAAGGGATACAGGTATGCTTTAACCGTTATTGATTTGAGGAGTAGATTTGCCTGGGTTGTTCCTTTGAAAAACAAAAGGGGTAATACTCTTATGTTAGCTTTCAGTGAAATATTTAGTAAAAGTAAAATAAAACCAAAGAAGTTATGGACTGACGAGGGAACAGAGTTCTATAACAAAATATTTATGAAATTTCTTAAGGGGGAGGATATTAAATTATACAGCAGTTTTAATGAAGGAAAGGCAGTTGTTATTGAGCGTTTTAATCGCACTTTGAAAGAGAAACTATATAAAAAATTCACACAACTCGGTTCTCAACAATGGGTATATTTAATCCAGAATATTGTAGATAATTACAATAATACAGTTCATTCATCAACAAAATCAAAACCATCAGAAACATTTACAAAATTAGAATATGAAAATGAGATTAATTTGAGAAAGCCCAAGTTCAAAGTTGGTGATATTGTAAGAATATACAGATGGAAAAGCCATTTTGAGAAAGGTTATACAAAGAGATGGACTAATGAATTATTTAAAATTGTTGATGTAATGGATACAGTCCCTTGGACTTACAAATTATATGATATGAATGGGGAAGAAATCTTGGGTTCATTTTACTCACAAGAATTACAAAAAACAAAACTGAAAAGCCATTAATCAACAACCATCCATATATAAGTGATAATATAATGGGGTTGGGGATTTTAAGGGCTACCGCCGCCTTTTTTATAAATAAATAAATGATAGAACCAAGTATTAACCAGACTAAAGGGTGGAGGTGTAATCAACCTTGGTATATAAATGGAAAACATAATGAGTGTGAGAAATACTAGATCCGAGAGGTTGAGAGGATCACTGGTCAGAAGGTCCTCAAGACGGATAAACGTATTCATTTGTTAAGTGGGGTAATGGAGGGCGGGAAGGAAAATATATTAGAGTGGAGTGACAACTTTGATGGTTATCAACCGGATAATAAATATTATAATTTTAAAATGGTATGTGGATCAGGAGGAGGACAGACCAGGTCCCTCCGTGAAACATACCATTTTATAAACGCACAGAGAAAGGTGCTTAATGTAAAGTTTATCAATATCCTAGATGGGGATGAGTTCCATAAGAGAATGGAGTTGTTAAAAAAATTAGAAAATGAGCAAATATTCAAAGAATCAATGAGGGATTTTGAATGTCGCGTGGTTCATGGAAGGTAAGTAAGGACTCCCCCATTCACTTACATGTAAAAGGTGAAAGGGGTGTCGCGGTAATAAGGGGAAAAATTGGCAGTTTGGGAAAAAGCCTCATCTAAATACATGGGTGCCCTGGAAGTCCCATTATCTCCCTACTTATTTGTTTCAACACAAAAGCCTTAAAAACCACTGAAAATACATCCTGGCGAGGGTTTGCAATGTCCGATTGCTCTTTTTCTTGTTTTTTTTGTGATTTATGTTAGCTCTTACACGATCCTCGATCTTGTTTAAAAAAAAAAAAATCCACGAAAATATTTATGGTAATAGGAGCACTGCATCAGCGGCACAGCCGCCCTTCCAGAAATTATGTGACAGGCAGCCACAGGCTGCATATACAAAACAACAAGAACAACAACGACAACTGAAATTGTGACTGTGAACTCTTGTTTAACACTAGCATCTGCTGTGAGGGTTCTGACCAATAGTGGGTGCCTGCCACCTATCCACCCTATTTAGGCATCCATTTATACAGTGGATGAGAATTTTTTGCAGCTGGAAAATAAGATATTCCAGTTGAAATATTTACTTCTGGCTTTCAATTATAGTCTGTGAAAGACACTTGCAGTGTTTATATAGTGCAAGCATGATGGGCGAAATGGCATACTCTTCCATTAAAATTCCTTATAAAGAGATCTGCTTTCAGGATTTCATTGTCGTTGAAATGAATCTCAAACTGTGTGCATTTCATCTTGTGTAATGGTTGCTCAATTGCACATTGCTCCTTGTGGTGAAGCTTACATGATCCCGGTGTCCAAAACGTACAGTAGTACGTAATTCAGCAGAACATGGATGGCGTTGGATGCCAGAGCGGTGAGAACTTGAGGTATGATGATTTTCTTGGTTGTGTTTTCAGACAGAAATGGGACAAATAGAAAAAAAGTACAAAATTAATCTTTCATCCATTTCACTTGTTTCGTTTTGTAACTAGTAAAAAGAAAACATTAAAAATGACGGGTTGGAACAGTTTATTTGACGGTGCAGCCTCGGGAGCGTGCCAAAGTCTGAAACCTTGGCTTAGTGTCAGGTGTGCTAATATCTTTTTTATTTATTCGACATCATACAGATATAAATGAACACTCGTTTTCCTCTACACGTTTTGCACATCACGTGCAGCAGATTTTACCTCCCTGCACCTTATATTTATTGTTTTCAAAAACGCTTCTGTGCACCGCCCTTGAGGCTCGGTTTGCATGCCACCATCTACCATTCCAGGAGAAGAAACATAATTACTCTTTTATGGAAAATGTTTTTCGAGTTTGTTCTGTCCTCAAATACAAACCATAGTGAACACAAAATCGTGTTAAAAGATTGGCCTTTAAAAATACCCTTATGAAGGGGGACAGACATCTGTACAAACACACAAACTGACATTGTTTTATTTTGTAATGACTGCACATTTACAAGGAACTTCAATGCATCTATAAGTAATTGTGCCAATCCCCCGTCCCCCTCATTACATCCCCACTACTTCCAAATACATATCAAACTCAATTTTAAAACTATTCATCGACTCTACTGTGACTATACCGATGCTGAGTGATCCTTCCAAGCGTTCACCACTCTGAGTGAAAGATCTCTGCCTTACTATCTTCCGAACTCTTCTCTTTTTTTACTCTTAAACTGTGTCCCCTCCATTCTGCTGAAAAAATATTCTGCACATTTTTTCTGTATAATTGTCTTTGTCATGTTGTATCAAACTTTATATAACTGTTTGTGACTAAAGTAAATTAAATCAAAATAAAGGATAAAACATGATTATTTAAAAAAACACATGACAACATATTACTTTAAAAAGCTGTTGTTTGAAATAATTGGCAAACTTGTGAAGTTCATTCCCCAATTGATTTATCTTGCGTCTGTATGAACAATGAATAGTATTTTATTTGCTTAATCTCAGATTCAGGCTCTGATCAGTCTGATTACTTGCATAATCCTCCAACCGTCTTCATTTAATTCCTTTGCAGGAAATTTCACAAATTATAACAAACTCTTAGAAAGGAAGAGCAGAACAGATTGCAATTCTGAATTTGATAATGCTGTTTCTTTCATTAGTTAAAATAATAATTGTGTTAAAAATAATGCAAAACATCTTACCTGGTTCATTAAGTACTTTGCTTCAAGTTCAAAGAGGAAGAACGCCTGAAAGATAAGGGAAAAAATAACAGCAGCAAAAACCCAATTATTGCTCTTCTTTTCTCTTCTCTTCCATTCAATATACACTACATGGTCAAAAGTATGTGGGCACCCGAACATCACACCCGTATGTGCTCGTCAAACATCTTATTCCAGAATCATGGGCATTAATATGGAGTTGTTCCCGGATTTGCTGCTATAACAGCCTCCACTCTTCTGGGAAGGCTTTCCACTGGATGTTGGAACATTGCTGCGGGGATTTGCTTCCATTAAGCCACAAAAGCACTGATGTTCGGCGATTAGGCCTGGCTTGCAGTCGGTGTTCCAATTCATCCCAAAGGTGTCCGATGGGGTTGAGGTCAGGGCTCTGTGCAGGCCAGTCAAGTTCTTCCACACCGATCTCAACAAACCATTTCTGTACGGACTTCGCTTTGTGCACGGGGGCATTGTCATGCTGAAACAGGAAAGGGCCGTCCCCAAACTGTTGCCACAAAGTTGGAAGCACACAAACATCTAGAATGTCATTGTATGCTGTTGCGTTAGGATTTACTTTTACTGGAACCAATGGGCTTAGCCCGAACCATGAAAAACAGCCCCAGACCATTATTCCTTCTCCACCAAACTTTACAGTTGGCACTATGCATTCGGGCAAGTCGCGTTCTCCTGGAATCCGCCAAACCCAGATCCATCCTTCTGACTGCCAGATGGTGAAGAATGATTCATCACTCCAGAGAAAGTGTTTATACTGCTCCAGAATCCAGTGGCGGCGAGCTTAACACCACTCCAACCGACGCTTGTCATTGCGCATGGTGATCGTAGGCTTGTGTGTGGCTGCTCGGCCATGCAAACGCATTTCATGAAGCTCCCGAAAAGCAGTTGTTGTGCTGACGTTGTTTCCAGAGGCAGTTTGGAACTCAGTAGCGAGTGTTGCATCCGAGGACAGACGATTTTTACGTGCTATGCGCTTCAACACTTGCGGTCCCGTTCTGTGAGCTTGTGTGGCCTACCTCTTGGCAGCTGAGCTGTTGTTGCTCCTAGACGTTTCCACTTCACAATAACAGCACATACAGTTGACCGGAGCAGGTCCAGCAGGGCAGAAATTTGACGAACTGACTTATTGGAAAGGTCGCATCCTATGACAGTGCCACGTTGAAAGTCACTGAGCTATTCAGTATGGCACATTCTATTGCCAATGTTTTGTTTGTCTATGGAGATTGCATGGCTGTGCGCTTGAATATATTTACCTGTCAATAATGGGTGTGGCTGAAACAGCCGAATCCACAAATTAGAAGGGGTGTCCGCATACTTTTGGTGATGTAATGTATCTCTTCTGATAGACATCACACATATTGATGCATCACCCTGCATCTGAAACACCAGGGTGACAGATTCGCAGCTGGTGCGAGATTCACACACATGCTAGACAGCTCAATGGTGAGTGCGTTACCTCAAGCCCAGTCCAGGATTATTATGTGTTTAGGTTTTTGTTGATCAGACGATGTAAAGTGCAGTTTGAGAGAGAAAACTCACAGGCATTGCAGAGCAGAAGATGTCAACATACTGCTTTGCCAGCCTGGGAAAAATGTAAAATCAAGCATGAGCATACCAATGGTTTATTAAAAATATAGGGGCAATACCGATGCGTGCTCACCTGGTAGCATAAAGCAGTATACTACACTGACTGAAGGTATTTTTAAACCGTATCATGGCATTTTAACCAATTTCAATGGTTGCTAGAATACAGGGCAGCATTACAATCATACTAACGTAATCATAAGACTTTAAACAAGCAAACAAACAAGTAAAATACCTATTTTGGGGGGCAACCTCCCCCCCCTTACCCCGCCCCCCATAGACTACCTAAGACCCCGATTTTTTTCAATTCCATGAACAAACTTTGGTACATCATGGGTGGTGAATGTTGTTGTAATGTTTCATCAAAATCGTGTGCGTAGTTTCAGAGAAGAAAGCAAATATCTATTTTGGGGGGGTCAAACATGGACCCACTTTGACCCCTGGGAAACCCCCTTAGACACCGATTTTCTTAATGCTGTGAACAAACTTTAGTCACAACATAACAAATATCATTTGTGCCAAGTTTGATCACAATCCCATCAGCGGTTTCGTAGAAGAAGTTGCAAGTGTTTACGGACTGACAGACGGACTTCGTTCCAGGTGAGCTTAAAAACAAAATAATTACTGTGAACACGTTTTGTTATAAGTTCATATACAGTACGTGTTTCTGTAATCTTATAATGCTAACAATGTTTACAGAAATAACTTTCCACTATCATCATCCACAATCTTTATCGCCCATATTTATCAGAATAGACAAAACTATGGGGAAAGCCCATGAAAATGACGGGTGTACAAAATTAAACACAACACAGAGTATTATGATACAAACAATGTTGTGGATTACGTATGATTAATTATTTGCATTAGGATTAGGGGAATGGGAAACGGGAACGGGTCGAAACGGGATTCGAAACTAAATAAATGTTACAGCTCAAGAGTAAAAAAAAAGTACAAAGTTAGGATGCCATGAAGGCAGGGTTCTTTCACTCAGAGACTATAGTTGGGCAAAAGATTGGCAGATGTAGTTGAACTATGTATGAGGTAGATGATAAGTTGGCATGGTCCGTGTATTCGTGTAGGTTAAAAAAATTGCAATAAAGGAGGGTATTTTTTTTTTGACCCATTGGAGTGAAGTTGTCCTGTTATGCCTGCCATGAGAGGGGCAGAGTTGACATATCCTTTGGTAGGGAAGTGTAATTCGTTTTTGTTCTCTATCAACCACGCAAGGTACCATGTGGGGTAAGGAGAAGGGGGAGAAATTTGGATGTGTAGGCAGTCTATGTTTAAGTGGATAACCGGCCCCCTTCACGGCTGGCTCTCTGGGTAATAGTCATTCAGCATGGCACCAGCCATTACAAGGAAACCTTGAGTGTGTGCTGCCTTTGGTGCACTGAAAGATGTCGTATCATTGGCAATAGCAGCAACGGTGATGAAACCACATCGGCGTGGCATCACCATATTGGTGAAGACATTGAATCTCACTTCCCAGTGCCAGACCATGATCAAAGGACGTTCAGATGTGTGGGACATGGTCACGGCGAAGGGGTAAAAGAGCCTGTACACGTGCTGTTCGATCTCTTCTCTCTTTGGTCTTGCTTTCACCACTATGTGCAACCTGCTGTTCTCTCGGGATGCTCTTCTTTCTTTTTGGGGATACAAAGTCGAGGCTCGTGTAAGAACTAACACATAAAACACAAAAACATAAACACAGACACATAAAACATACAATAAAGGGAGCAGGAGACAAGAGGAGGAGATTGAGGGAAGTACAGAAGCACAACAACAGAAGAGAACAGGGAGGTTGGTAGATCTGTGGAAGGGAGAGGGCTAGGGGGTAGGGGGGGTAAACGATATAAAACAAATGGACACTACGAGGAATTTCAGGAAAGAAGTCGGAATTTGAAAACGGTGGATTTGGGATGCATTGATGGGGGTAGAAAAGATCTAGGTTTTGGATGGGGGAAGATAAGAGATGGTGGTGAACAGCTATTTTAAAGACCTGGAGGGAAAGGTGGGATTGAAGAGGTTGGGGGAGTTTGTTCCAAAGGTGGGAGAAAAGAGGAATGAAAAAGTGAAGGTGAGCAGAGAGTCATGATTTTGGCAGTTTCACCAGAAGAGGGTTGCTGACAGACCTTGTACATCCTGCAGGAATACTTGGGGGAATAGAGCACAGACAGAGCAGGTGGAACTAGGCTGGAGAGGAGTCGGTAGAAGACAGAAAGACCACCAACCTGCCTGCAGTGAGAGAGTGAAAGGCCCTCAGAATCAGCTTCATCATGGGAGATACCAATGATTCTAAAAGCTTTGGTTTCTGCAGCGTGAAGCTGAGCTAGGTGCGAGGCAGGAGCACCAGCCCATAGGGGAGAGCAGTACTCCATCAAGTTGTGCATGAAATCTTTGATTTCTACAGCGTGAAGCCGAGTTAGGTGCGAGACAAGAGCACCAGGTCCGAGGGGAGAGCAGTATTCCATCAAGCTGTGCATGAAAGCTTTGTCAGTGGTGAGAAGCTCAGTAGGGCCGAGAAAGGACTTCGCACGATGGAGGATGCCCAGTGGGCGACTGGCTTTGGAGGACAGCTTGGAAATGTGGCTTTCCCAGGAAAGATCATGGCAGATAGTGAGACCCAAAAGCTTGAGTGACAGAACTTCTTCGAAAGGATTGTTGAGAAATTAGATGGGAGGGTTTTCCAGAAGGTCTTTTCGGAGAGACAAGGTGAGAGTGTGAGATTTGTCAGGATTGATTAATTGCTCGGTGTGCAACCCGCTGTTCTCTAGGGATGCTCTTTAAGCGCTCTTGCTGCTATGCTCCCTTTGCCCCACTGGATGCTTTACCTCTTCACTGGGTGCCACGACTGTGGGGTGGTCCATGATGCTCGCTACTTTGTGCTGTGGGCTGAAAACTTGTTCGTGGTGGAGCTAGTTCGATCCCCGATATTGTTAACCTTTTGAAAGACCTCCCCTGGTCACCGTTGTGTGTGAATGGTGGGGTGCTCTTGGTGCCATACGGTTCTGTTTTCTTATATTATGTGCTTTTCATTTTACCAGATCACAAAGTGTATTTATTTATTTCCCTGCATTAGTGTCCGTCTATCTATGGTCTCTGGGGAGAAACCACTCTAACTGCTCGAGAATGAACCCCTATGATTTCGGCCATTTGCAAAGTGAGAGCCTTTTGCAAACGATAGCCAGGTCAGCATTAGCAGACTATCAACACAACAATATAATATTTTATGAAAACAACTGTGCAAATTGTTAACTTGGTTACGTGAAAGTTAACTTGTGAGAGTGCACATTGTTGATTATGATAACCTTGCTACGCTGCGGTCCTGCTGAAGAGCCAGTAACAGGAGCTCTGTGTTGATGAGGACGGAGAGACACAAGATGCAGACAATAGTCATAATGATTACACTGCGCTGCATAATCACTCCGACATGTTTCAGGTTTCCACTGCCAAATGACTGCAAAGATACACAGGAAATCTTATCACCATCAAATAGAAATGCAGTGGCGAGTTCTATCATTCAGTCTCATAAATGAACTGATCTGTCTAAGTTTTCTACCTCTCCTGCTGATATATATAGTGATCGACATTTCAATAATATACATTCTTCAGCACCTGTGATAAGAGGGTGTCACATGTCGTCGTCATGCCCATCCCAACTGAGAGCCCAGTCACATTGATTACCTGGGGATTCAGACAGACCATGCCACATGATAAATGACTGATGTACCTAATGTTGCACATTTTGCATTCCATATAATAAATGGTTGCATTATCATGCAAGTTCCATATTGCACTTTACCCTTCAGTTCAATACCTTGTGGATAAAAGCAAATCCCAGCAAAAATTTACAACTCACCACCATGGCGAGGCTGACGCCATTTAGCTGTTCTATACCCAGATGTCCACTAAATGCGATGCTGATCATTCCCAAAGTAAACTGCAGCATGTTGAACAAAACCTATGGGAGGAAAAAATAAAAGATTCTGAGAAATAAGTCAACATTTTCAACAATCCACACCAGAAATGCTATGTTTGGTGTAAAAGTGAGAAAAATGAAAATGGGGGCTTCACTTGTTGATATGTACGAGTATATTGAACTTGCAGGGGCTAACCGGGGGCAAGTAGATGGGTGGGAGGGAGGGGGATACCAGGCACTGCCTGGCTGGATGCAGACCTTTTCCCGGTGGTGGTTACGGGGCGTGTTGTCCATTGAAAAGCTGTTGCGTGTTTGGCATCATATTGGTTACTTTTTGCCTGTTGGTCGGCGGCAGCATTGCCTGACACCACATCCCAATAGACACTTTATAGCGGCTTTTGGTGTCTACAAAACAGACATCGAGACCAACGTGTAGCGGCTTAAATCATTGGTCAGCCAGATTCTCAATTACCTACACCAACAATTTGGGGCTTCGAGGTGCCATGGTTTGGCAGAAAAATGCACAAACAAACACACAGACACTTTAAAATACTGTTATGTCGGGGGGGGGGGGGGGGGTGGGGGTAAAGGAATATCTAGAGCCAGGTAGATCTGTATAGGTAACATGCTTTGACTGTCGCGATAGGGAATCTACCCTGTAATACGTTCTGTGTTTTAGGCGGTTTGTCGGGGAAGTGTATACCTGTGAACATACAAGGATGTTTCTGTGTTAGATAGTGTAGGGACGAAGATAAACCCCTGTGTGTCAGACCTGGTCATCATTCCTTTGTCCCTTATGGCAACGCACACGTACAAACACTTAGATAGGTCCTAAGTGCACACATTAATTCATTCCCTTCCCTTACAATGACTTTGGAAGAAGACCGGCAGGAAGCCAGATCGGGACACCACCGGATAGCCACCGCCAGCCGCACCACCAGCTGACCTGGCAACATCCAGTGAGACGAGCTCTAACCACGCCACAGGGAACGTGTGATTGGTTGGCGCGGAAGGCGCGAACCTCCAGCCGATCAGGGTGGGAGGCGCAAAGACGCAACTGAGAAGGAGGTTGTTCATTGGAGGGAAGGTGCTAGAAGGTTCGGTGAATGGCGGGAAACCTACGAGGCACTGATTGGGGGACGCGCCAGAGCTGACGTCCTCGGGAGGTTATAAAAGAACTTGCTGGCCGACATTTTGGCCCTCTCTCTCTTGGCTCTTGGCGCTGCATGACCTCTCTTTGCTCTTTGTCTTTTTGTCTCTCTTCGTGCTGGACCTTGTGTTGGAGATCGGCCCCTTCGGGTTGGAGATTGGCTTCATGTGAGGATCGCTGGCCCGGTGTTGGACGCATGGTTCATTGGTGCTCGGAGCGAGCGTGACCTCGTGTGTTGGACCGACGAGGGGTTGGAGTGGAGCGTGCCACGGAGCGAGTCGCATCGAGGCCTGGCGAAGCGTGCGAGTGAGCGGACGGATGGTTTCTTCGCACCGGAGCTTGGAGCCACGTTGGACGGTGGACAAGACGAGACAGATAAGGATGCACCACATTTACCCGTACACGACGAACGTGTTATTTTCGTAATTCATTTTCCCCTGTCTCGTATTCTGAAGTGAGGTGTGTGGGATCCCAATTTGGGAACATTATTTATTCATCGTCGCTTTTCAATGTTTCGGGGTCTGAATAAATCATTCTTTTTGTACATTGAATTGGGTCGTCATTCGTGAATTAATTCCCTGCAGGATTGGAGCTGCCGTTGGTTCGCCATAGGTAAGTGTTGCCACTTCTTCCTCTTCCCTTCTTCTTCCCGCGGTTGATACAAAAATCCGTGTTTGATCCTCACCTCCGTTAAAGCCGTTCAGTCTTCCGCAGTCCCTCGTGTTAACCTTGAGGGATTCGCACGACAATACTTACAAGAATATAATTAAGAGCCCTTTTACCTTTTATTGCCATTTTATTGTATTTTTTATTTTATTGTATAGTCGGCCCCGACATTCAAGGACGATATGTTCCTGGAAAATACCGCAAATGTGGGGTCATTGTTTCAAATGAAAAAGGTGGGATAGGTTCCCAGCAGTACTTGATTCATTGAGGGAAAATAAAAAATCCCGTGAAAAACCGCGAATACGCTCGCAAAAACTGCGAATACAAGGAACACAGGGCCACGAATGTCGAAGCAAACTGCGAGTACATCTGGAAATTGAATGGCACTCAATAGAGAGCAAACCTCCACCTGGTTGGCCATATCACTCAATGGTAAATAATCACTTAAAAAATTCTGCAAGCCGGATCCGCATCTGGATCTTCACCAAAATGGAATCGATTCTTCCTTGTCACACACACAACCAGTCCACCAAGTTTCGACCAAATCAGTCCATAACGTTTTGAGATATCCTGCGATGTATCGTTTTTGGCCCTATCTCTCAATGGTGAAGAATCACTGAAGAAACGAAATAATTCTCACATCCAAATCCATATTCAGATCTTCACCAAAATCAAATCGATTCTTCCTTGTCACATACACAACCGGCCACCAAGTTTCGACCAAATCCTTCCATAACGTTTTGAGATATCCTGCTCTGTATCGTTTTTGGCCCGATCTCTCAATGGTGAAGAATCACTTTAAAAAATTTTTTTTTATCATATCCGAATCCATATTCAGATCTTCACGAAAATCGAATCGATTCTTCCTTGCCGCAAACACAAACGGTCTACCAAGTTTCGTCCAAATCCATCCACAACATTTTGAGATATCCTTCCATGTATAGATTTTGGCCCGATCTCTCAATGGTGAAGAATCACTTAAAAAAAAAATTATCATATCCGAATCCATATTCAGATCTCCACTAAAATAGAATCGATTCTTCCTTGCCACATACACAACCGGTCCACCAAATTTCGTCCAAATCTGTCCACAACATTTTGAGATATCCTGCTATGTATAGTATTTGGCCCGATCTCCCAAAGGTGAAGAATCACTTAAAAAATTCTAGTAGCTGGATCCGAATCCCAATCTTCACCAAAATTTAATCATTTCGTCTTTGTCACATATGCCAACACTCTGACAAATGTCCTCCGAATTCGTCCACAACTTTTTGAGATATTTTGTTCACAAACAACCAGACAAACAGACAGACAGGGGTGAAAACATAACCTCCATCCATCCATCTTTGGTGGCGGAGGTAAAAAAACGCAAATGCCGAATGGCGTGGTGGCCCTGGTGGGGGATGGTTTACGCAATGTACAGCTTTTACCTGTGTGGATGATGCTTTTAGAACTGTTATTTGCACAGCTGGGTGGAAGTGGCTTTATGTGTGACACTGCGTGGAAGATACATTTAGAAGTGATGTGCGTGGCTGGTGGGAGATGTTTTTTAAAATTTGAAGTTAAATTACATTTAATTATTTAATTAATTTTTTTAAATATTGAAGTATTTTAAAATTAATTTTTTTTTTATATAAATAAATTTTAACAAATAAATTTTATTATTTTTATTTTTATTTATATAATAAAAACATTATATTTATATTTATAATTATTTATTAGAAATTATTATTAAATAATTTTAATTATTTAATAAATAAATAAAAAAAAATTTTAATTATTCAAATTATTTAAATAATTTAAATATGAAGATACTTAATTTAATTTTAAAATTTTCTGAACCCGATTGCACATGATTACAGTTTTCATAATAAGGTTGCAAATGAAATTCCAAAAACCGAGCTCACTCTTTTGCTGCCAGTGTCAGGTTACTTTATCGAAAAGGAACAGTTTGTGCTTTGATCTTGCGTGGTCGGCAAAGCGCGTCTCCTGGAAATATTTGCCATTTTAACTGCTCGGAGTTTAAGCTTGAAGGATGATCCAATATTCTATGATGTTACGAAGATCGGTGTCGAGTTTAAATTGCAAAATTTTAAACGAACTGGCATCACAGCCTTATGATAGAATTACACTTTATTTTATATTCAAAATAAAAGTTAATTTTTACTTGCTTTCCATGAACCAACCTCACTGATGGGCTCACGATTTACACCCTATTACAGGGGAGAGAGAGTTACACATTAATTGTGTGCAGACTAAAGAAATCATGAGATTTAAAACTGAACAATAGATATATAATTAAATAATTACTCGCGGTTCTCGATGCAAAATAAATGATAAAATAATGATGTAAAAAACCAAGCAACCCCACTCCCCATGTCATATCCCATCTATAATCTCCCCCATACCTTCCCCCACCCATTTCCTCCCCATGCGGAGAGCTTGCGATCGCCTCTGTGAACCAGGCTTTTTCCTTAAACATAAAATACGAACAATATTAAACTGAGGTCCCGACCCAAAGGTGAAAATGGATATAATCGACCAAGTACCAGATAAGTCTGTGGACGGGCAGGAAAAATGTTTGTGCCCGCGAAAAACCGCGAATATGCGGAACACCAGGCCGCGAATGTAGAAGCAGGTCACATTTTATCAAACACGAATGCACGGTACCCGCGAATGTTAACAGACATTTGAACACAAATAATATAATCAAACAATTCCAGAAGAGGTCGAAGTTGGTGGTAAGGTTTCTACTTCTTCCTGAACATCATCAAACTTAACTCAGAAACGTGATGAACGGCACATTCACCAGCATATATTCAACGAAAAGGTAAAATGATTATTTGACATTTGTTGATGGATTCTGATTTGGATGTAATTGCTTTTCCATTATATTTGCCCTCATTTCAAAGATGTTAATGTTTCTTTTTCACTTGAGCAACGCCGGGTACTCCAGCTATAAACACATATACATTACTCGGGGTACAAATACAAATACAACTTTGTCTGGGGGGTAACATCATGGGCGGACTGGCCATACGGGCATTTGGGCAATGCCGGTGGGCTGGGACCACTGGGCAAAAAATGGGCCCCTGGGCTGGATAAAAAAACTGCTGAAAAAAAATTGTCATGGAAAACTTCTGCCTCCATCTCCAGGGATTCCCCGCTAAATATCACAATTTGTGTATGTATGTATTAACTGTTTCATATTTCACTGGCTAAATTCATCCATGGAGACAATCAACATACACTATCAATGTTTTATTAATCGTATATACCGGATGCCCAAGTTAAAGAGGAACCATTTGGGTTTCTTTGAACACATGTTATTATGCAAAGTGTGCTCGTGACGAGCGAGCATATGTGCACACCAACACAGGTGCTCTCGAGCACAAATGCAGCCGAGTAACACTAGCACATGCACATGCGAACACACATTGATACTGACATGCACGAATGCACGTGAGCACCTGCACGCTGACAGACATACCGACACACTCACCTGGCTCTCGCCCTCCTCCTCCTTTCTCACGTCTCACATTTATAATCTCAAAAAGAGATGAACAATTCCATACTTGTCAAAGCAACTTGAATTATAATCTGCAGTAATTGAACATCATCATATCATCCGGTTTATACCAATAGTTGTCCATGTCTCACAGCTTTCACACACTTTTTTTCATTTTAAAGTTACACAAGCTTACCGTCGGTGCAGCCAACTGTATGATGCGTTTGACTTCAGTGCAGAATCCACCAGGAAAAAAGCGTGTATCATGGTACCAAGCACAAACGCTTGCGTCCCGAGTCCCCTCCATGGCTGTTTCGTCTGGCTGATTGCTGATAAACCATAACAGTCAGCCACAATCAAGCCAGGAAAGCAAGCAAAGGTCGGTTTTGAAGTACACGCATATCCAGGGTGCTTTAACCATACAAGTAATATTCATCCATATATATATGTATATACTAGCTTGGCTCGGCTCGCGTCGTTGCTGAGGAACGGGCTTATTTTAGCTGAGGCTAATGACTGTACCTGAGTTGTTGTGTTGTCATGATTGACAGCAATCATAATACCAAAATTATTTTGCACAAATTTATTTGTAGTGTTTGTGATATTACATTTTTATAAGCAATTTAGGTTGAAGATTTAGGTTGAAAAAAAATATAAAATTAAAAAAAGAACTCAGCACATACACACAGGAGGGGTAGGTGCGCAGACTGGAAGTTTGGGACGATTACACCTCACCACCACGGAATTCAAAACACCTCACCCCCACCTAATTTAAAACACCTAACCACCACGTAATTCAAAACACCTCACCACCACGTAATTCAAAACACCTCACCACCACGTAATTTAAAACACCTCACCACCACGTAATTCAAAACACCTCACCCCCACCTAATTTAAAACACCTCACCACCACGAAATTGAAAACACCTCACCCCACCTAATTTAAAACACCTCACCACCACATAATTTAAAACACCTCACCCCCACCTAATTTAAAACACCTCACCACCACGTAATTTAAAACACCTCACCACCACGTAATTCAAACCACCTCACCCCCACCTAATTTAAAACACCTCACCACCACGAAATGGAAAACACCTCACCCCCACCTAATTTAAAACACCTCACCACCACATAATTTAAAACACCTCACCCCCACCTAATTTAAAACACCTCACCACCACATAATACAAAACACCTCACCCCCACCTAATTTAAAACACCTCACCACCACGAAATTGAAAACACCTCACCACCACATAATTCAAAACACCTCACCCCACCTAATTTAAAACACCTAACCACCACGTATTTCAAAACACCTCACCCCCACCTAATTTAAAACACCTCACCACCACATAAATTAAAACACCTCACCCCCACCTAAGTTAAAACACCTCACCACCACGAAATTGTAAACATCTCACCACCACATAATTTAAAACACCTCACCACCACATAATTAAAAACACCTCACCCCCACATAATTTAAAACACCTCACCATCACATAATTTAAAACACCTCACCATCACATAATTTAAAACACCTCACCATTACCTAATTTAAAACACCTCACCATCACATAATTTAAAACACCTCACCACCACGTAATTAAAAACACCTCACCCTCACCTAATTTAAAACACATCACCCCACCTAATTTAAAACACCTCACCCACACCAAATTTAAAACACGTCACCATCACATAATTAAAACACCTCATCCCCACCTCATTTAAAACACCTCACCCCCACCTAATTTAAAACACCTCACCATCACATAATTAAAAACACCTCACCCCACCTAATTTAAAACACCTCACCCCCACCTAATTAAAAACACCTCAACACCACATAATTAAAAACACCTCACCACCACGTAATTTAAAACACCTCACCCACACCAAATTTAAAACACCTCACCATCACATAATTAAAACACCTCATCCCCACCTCATTTAAAACACCTCACCCCCACCTAATTTAAAACACCTCACCCCCACCTAATTAAAAACACCTCAACACCACATAATTAAAATCACCTCACCACCACGTAATTTAAAACACCTCACCCCCACTTAATTTAAAACACCTCACCACCACAAAATTAAAAATACCTCACCCCCACCTAATTCAAAACACCTCACCACCACATAATTAAAAATACCTCACCCCCACCTAATTTAAAACACCTCACTCCCACCTAATTTAAAACACCTCACCCCCACCTAAGTAAAAACACCTCAACACCACATAATTAAAAACACCTCACCACCACGTAATTTAAAACACCTCACCCACACCTAATTTAAAACACCTCACCCACACCTAATTTAAAACACCTCACCCACACCTAATTTAAAACACCTCACCACCACAAAATTAAAAATACCTCACCCCCACCTAATTTAAAACACCTCACCATCACATAATTTAAAACACCTCACCACCACGTAATTTAAAACACCTCACCCCCACCTAATTTAAAACACCTCACCATCACATAATTTAAAACACCTCACCACCACGTAATTTAAAACACCGCACCCCCACCTAATTTAAAACACCTCACCATCACGTAATTAAAAACACCTCACCACTGTTGAAGATATTTTAGACAGTACGTAATCGATGAATCAAGAACTCAATGTGCATAAACTTTTGTCAGAAAAAGAATCACAAATTTTAATTCCTGAGGAGGATAACACTCTCTGTTTACAAGGAAATACACAGCAAGAAACAATAACCTTTATCAAACCAAGAAGAACATGCTACAATTCACGAAAGCACATGGCAAGATTCACAACAAAATTCTAGATCAAAGTCCGAAGTGAAAAATCCTGGTGCAGTAGAGATGTACATCAAAGGAAACATCATAACGATACACCAAATAACAGTAGAATGCACAGTATACAGTCAACATACAGTGTAGTCAAACCAAGTAAAATCCTAAGTACAACATTTACAACATAAGTGAAATCCTAAGTACAACAAACCAACATTTACAAACCAAGTGAAAATCCTAATATTTGACGTCAGTCCTGACCTTTATACGAATGCAAAGTGGGAGGAGAAAGTGGAGAGGGAGGAGCGAAGATGGGATTGGTTTTTGCAACAAAAAAATGGGAGGGGAGCAGTAGGATTGGTTCAGCAAAGTGTAGGTAGGAGGGAGGTGGGGATTGGTCGAATGAAATATTGGGGTGGGAGGGGCAAGGATCGAGGGATACAATGTGATTGGTCGAATGAAATGTTCGAGTGAGAGGGATATCCCGCTGAGTGAGGAGAGATTGAGGAATGCATATTAAAATATCGTTAATGAGGAAGATATGTTCTTCCTTTGTTCGCACCAGACTCTGCGGAGCCAAGACTCTCTCAATTCTGCTTGGAGACTTCAAGGACATGTGAAAGTCATTCACTTTATACATTTACTGATTCAAACTTTTAAATATCAAACTTAGAAATACCTGAATTTTGCAAGCACATCAAATTCCAAATCTGCATGTTATCTGTAATTCATTCATCTTTAACATTATTGTTTTCACAGGACCTGAGTGTTCTGCCAGTTGATGCCAGGGTTATCATACCATATTGCAAATTGACACAATAGTAACATGAGACTTAATAAGTCATGTTAAAACTTAAAACAGGCATGCAATTAAATAAGAAAGTCCTTAATTAATCAATAGGAATTCACTTCACAATTTGTCATACTTGAAAAACCATACGTAGTTTTGTCAAGATTTAAAACTCAGAAGTCCAATCTGTTGCATGCGGAACTTTGTTGCCTCAGGGAAATCACTCGGTAGCTATGACAACCACATTCTTTGTCAACCTGCAAGCTCATCTTTTCCCTCATAAAAGATCATTATAATATACTTTATGTGTGTATGTATGTATGTATATATATATATATATATATATATATATATATATATATATATATATATATATATATATATATATATATATATATATATACATAAATATATATATATATAGAACCTATGGATATTGTGTAGTGCAAGAGGTATAAACCTCTTGTTATATCTATTATATATATATAATATATATATATATATATATATATATATATATATATATATATATATATATATATATATACATATATATAACCTATGGATATTGTGTAGTGCAAGAGGTATAAACCTATATACTGTAGCGGCTACCGCTGGGTTTTCACAATCGCCTTGCACCTATCAAGGACGTGGAGCGATCACCATGCCGGACTCGTCCAGGACGCCCGGGCAGGCCCGCGCTCAACTTGCCAGGCCTCGGTCGGGACGCTGGGCCATGCCCCCTCTCGCCTTTCCTGGGCAAACGCTCCGGGATAATATGTATACATATTGCTGCCCGATAAACGGGCTTTTCAGAGTGCCTGAGTGTTTGGTTTGAATAAAGCAACTCGGATGAATTCCAGCTTTTTGTCGCGTCCATTCTTCCGATCGACGTGGGAGCCCCAGCTCCTTCATTGGTGACCTACCGACATGGACACGGCAGTCGCCCTTAAACTGCATACCTTCTGGGAGGCTCACGCGGCGGTTTGGTTCGCACAGGCGGATTCCCTGTTCGCCCTGCGAGGCATCACGGCCGACGACACCCGCTTCCACCATGTGGTAGCAGCGCTCGGTTCGGCCACCGCGGCCCGCGCCCTGAGCCTCCTCGAGAGCCCGCCAGCCGCTGACAAATACGGCGCGATTAAGAAGCTTCTCCTCGACGCTTTCGCCCTCCCAGCGGCGGAACGCGCACGGCGCCTGCTTGACCTGCCCGAGCTCGGCGACACGCGCCCTTCTGAGCGAATGGACTACATGCTTTCACTGCTCGGCGAGCACTCTCCGGCATTCCTGTTCCGGGAGCTGTTCCTCCGTCAGCTGCCTAACCCGGTACGCCTCGCCCTGGCAAGCACGACGATCACAGATCCCCGGGCCCTTGCCAGAGAAGCCGACAAGATCTCCGCCGCAGGTCAACGCATCGCAGCGGCGACATGGGACCCACCGCCGTCCGACGCAACACCCATGGCGCCCGAGCACCCGGCACGGTCGACGACCGAACTGCCGATGCAATTGGCGGCCGCTACACCGAGCCGACCACCTCCAGCACGACGACCGGGGCCTCCACCTGACCAAGCATGGTGTTACTATCATGCCAGGTTCGGACAGAAGGCCCGGCATGCCGACCCCCGTGCACCTTCGGCAGGCCAGGAAACGCCGGCCGGCGTTCATTACCAGCCATGAGCGCCGGCCACACGGGCAACTTACTGTTCATCACGGATAAAGCGTCTGGACGGCGCTTCCTGTGCGACACCGGCGCCCAACTGAGCATCATACCCGCCTCTGACCAGGACAGGCAGTCCACGGTTTGCGGCCCCTCCTTGTTGCGGCCAACGGATCGACCATCCGCACCTTCGGCCCGCGCAACATCACCCTCTGCTTCGGCGGCCAACGCTTTGCTTGGACGTTTGTAACCGCAAACGTGCCCATGGCTCTGATAGGCGCCGACTTCCTCTGCGCACACGGACTGCTGGTGGACGTCCAACGGCGTCGTTTAATCAACGCCGAAACCTTCAGCTCCCTGGTATGCACATTGAGCAGCTCCGCACCGACCGAGCTGGCATGCGCCGTCCCGGCGGCGAACGAGTTTGCTCGCCTGCTCACGGAGTTCCCGGCCCTCACGCGGCCGACGTTTTCGGCCGTCGCAGTACGGCATGGGATCGAGCACCACATACCAACCACGGGCCCGCCGGTCTACGCCAGGGCCCGCTGCCTCGACCCAGCCAAGCTCGCCGTGGCGAAGGCCGAATTCGACGCGTTGGAGCACCTCGGCATCGTGCGGCGCTCCGATAGCGCGTGGGCCTCGCCACTGCACATCGTGCCAAAGCCGGGGGGTGGATGGCGCCCGTGTGGCGACTACCGCCGTCTCAATGACGCTACCACCCCCGACAGGTACCCGATCCCGCATATCCAAGACTTCTCCGCCCGTCTGGCGGGACGGGTCATTTTTTCGAAAATTGATCTCATACGGGGATATCACCAGGTACCTGTCAGGGCGGGCCGACGTCCCTAAAACGGCAGTCATCACGCCGTTCGGCTTATTCGAATTCTTGCGGATCCCGTTTGGTCTCAAGAACGCGGCTCAGGCGTTCCAGCGCTTGATGGACGGCGTGCTGCGTGACCTGCCGTTCCTTTTCGTTTACCTGGACGACATCCTCGTCGCCAGCACGTCCCGGGCCGAGCACCTCCTCCACCTCCGAACACTGTTCGGGCGCCTCAGCAAGCACAGCCTCATCGTCAACCCGGCCAAATGCCACTTCGGCACGACGGCCGTTGATTTTTTGGGCCACCACATCACCAAGAACGGGGCCGTGCCGCTGCCAACCAAGGTCGAGGCCATCACCACGTTCCCGCGTCCCCGCACCATAAAGGCCCTGCAGGAATTCCTGGGAATGGTGAATTTTTATCACCGCTTCGTGCCCCGCGCTGCTCAACTCATGCGGCCCCTCTACGAAGCCCTCCGGGGCAAGCCGGCCAAGCACGACATTGCCTGGTCCGCAGCAATGGATGCGGCCTTCCAAAGCTCAAAGCGGGCCCTCGCCGACGCAACACTGCTCGCTCACCCGGTGCTCAACGCTCCCATCGCCCTTGTCGGGGAAGTGGTGCGTGAGACTCAAGACGCCAATGGTCGGAAACAGGTTTTACAAAAGGTCACAACTTTATTAACTGGTTATTCACTTCATTAACTCAATGGACCAGGTTAACTCTATCCGCATAGTCCCTCTTTCGTGGCTGCAGTGCCGAACCCATGGTACGCGTTCATTCCGTCAGGCAGGGCTTCTGATAGCAAGTGGTCCTGACTCAACGTTTGCTCTGGTTTATATGGACAAACTGGAGTTAATCCCCTGTCCGCTGAATGTTAATCCTTCGTGCGCTAAAGCTCCTTGGTCATCCAAAATCGCCCTGCCGGCACCAACTCGCTCCCCTCCTGCTGTGAGTTCCATTTACACAGTAGGAGGGTGCTCTAGCCCAGGGCTGTACAGGAGGTGGACAATGGACTCCCAGCTTTAACAGAGTGAGATACGTTTCTAACATTCTTACGACCACCTGCTCGTACCTTGGTTCGTTACTAGTTCCAACCAATGAGTTACAATGAGTTACACTTCCACAATTCCCTCATCTTTTTGTTTTTGTTTATATTAACCATTAATCTAAACATCAATATAAGTAAACAATCAATCACTACAAGTAAACATCAATACTAGTACTCAATCAATCACTACAAGTAAACATCAATACAATTATAAGTAAATAATCAATCACTGCAAGTAAACATCATTACAAGTATAAGTAAATAATCATAACTTTGGTAATCAAATTCCCTTAGGCATACACCGTCATCCTGCAAGAATCACAAAACATTTCGTTGGTCATTGACTCCTTCCATATTGTTCAATCTATTGCATTTGCATCACAAATATCTTTTCAAAACAACACTTCACCATCACCAAGATACAACAATTTCACTTCATTTTCAAGTTTTGTAAAGCATCTGCACCATCTGGCAAAAACGTTTGCCTCCACACAAAGGTTGACTTTGTTTGAAAGGAAGGGCTGATCACTTGTGTTTGAATCCAGGTATGAAACATTTTCTCCTAATGTCTTCATAGCTCCTGCACTACTTCGTGTAGGATTTCGCTGTTGTGGTAACATTGCGGAGTCATAGACTGACCCTGCTCTCCATGTAGCATTCTTGCCACTTTTTGCTGTGAACCATAATGATTCCTTGAACAAGGCCTTCGCCCAGTTGTAGTCGACTTGCCTCCTCCCTCATTATGAGTGGGCAGCAAGTATTGGTGTGACGTTGATTAGCCAGCAAGATGTGGAACAGGGATGCCGGATGCATCCACAATGATGTTGGGACCATGGTGTTCAGGTCATCCATGGTCCATACCAGGAGTGGCCCGCAGAATCGTGCACAGCTGTTGTGACAAGGGCACAGCCGTTTTTTGCAGCTCCATGCTGGTTCCCCGGACGTTGGTGAAGTAATAACTTATGTCCCCGCATTTCACAGAGGTTGCAGGTAAAATGTCGTTGTCCTGCAACTTCTGATGTGGTGAATGTTCGAAGCCTTCGAACAAGAGTAAGTGATCGCCTTTCTTTCATATGTTGCAGTGTGATCCAGGCAAATGGTCACATAAATTTCCTTGGTGAAGGTAAGCATCCATCTCCAAGTTACACTGGAGAATGTCTTCATCATTCTTTGAGAAAGAGGGTGTATGCCACGATTAACTTCATTTTTTAGCCACAAATTTTCTTTCTCGAACTTCTTCCCAATTCCGTTAGCACTCCCTTCAAAATGTGATCTCGTCTTATCCTTATGCTCAGTCACATCTGAATCTGCTTTCCACACACACTGAATCAGATAGGTACATCTTACCATGAAATCAGCATAATCATGTATATCTTCCGACAGTTTCACATTCAACAATTTGTTGTTTTTCCTTAACACAAAAAGTTATATTCATTTATATGCGTCACACAAATAATATTCAATCAGGTATGTATTTTATTACTAAACTAAGAATAGCATCCACAATTGCTTTCAGGTTAATATAGTTCAAAAATTAACTCATGCAGGTATTTTAGCACTACTCTAAGAAAATAAATTGTATATGATTACAATCACAAACGGGAATACCTAATTCCCAACAACAATTTTCCCAAACCAACAAATTAAGCATAATGTATTATTACCATAATTCCTCTCCACTTTTTGCTTTTCCCTTTTTTTTTTTTTTCCTAACAGTGTGTCACTCGTGGTGATATGAGTTCACTGATATTGTAATTGACACAACTCATAACATTGTCGTTATGCCATTATCTTAATTCTACTGTATTCATTTGCAACATCACTTGATTTAATCTTTTAATCTCAGTAATTATGTCGCCATAAAAGTCTTCCTTTTCTGGTTCCCCATTTCTTTCCTCATTTGTCACTTCATGCATTATCATCGTGTTGTTGGTTACCTTATTCAAACACACCGTCACTAAGGCTTTCAAGCAAGCCACCACTAAAACAATTGCCACTATAACTACTAAACCAACAAACAAGTCTGCTACTCCTTGTATATATTCATACCTATGACATAATTATATGTTGATGACATTCAACATTATATACCAAACTAACAAGCTTCCTAAAAGGTAAATAAAGAAAATCCCTTAATATGTAACATAAATCAGATTATTTGTCTTACCCTGATCCCCCTATCTCCCGGGGTTGAACTCAATCCCCTGATCATGAGTGTAGTTGTGATACATTTTTCACTCATGTTGTATTAATATCAGCAGGTAATTGTATGTCATGTAGGCAAATAAATGTCACTATCCCAAGTAGGAATATCACATGTTGAAAATGTAATGTTTATCAATGCAAGGGGTGTTAAAATGTAATTCAAATGACTGTAAATCACGACTATCATTTATCTGCCACTGAATGTTCTGCTGGGCTGCTAGGTGCAGCCTCATTTTCTGTGGGATCGTCCACCTTAGCCCCATGTGCTTGCTTGCAATGAGAGGCATGAATCCAACTTTCTATTTTGGGTCCATATTTGTTTCTATTCTTATCAATCTCCTATGGTTTATCATTTCGTTCCAAGATACCGCAACCAAAGGTTTTAACCAAAGCTCTACCAAACTATTTCCAATTTGAACAAAAAATGCCAGTGAAACAATGATTCGAAGAATTAACTTCAAGGGGTCAATAAATTTATTCTATAGCCAGATCTAATTTTCCCATCCAATAGTTTGCCTTGCCACATGTCATATTATAACACTTTAATAAACCTTCGAAAAAATGTTTCCCATCTCAACAAATTTCCTTTTTTCAAATAGCCATGTGTAACATACGTATTTAACTACAATTTCCTCTCAATTTGTTTGGCCTAACTGGCCGCAAAAGTGGCTGCCAGCATGCAGTACCGTTTTTTATCTACCAAGGAAGTGTTCGTCCACACAAGACCTCTACCAAAATGTTGTTTGTAAAAACAAATCTGGGATTTCTGATTACATGGATGCACACTCTCAGGACATTTTCAGGCTGCTGTTAACAATCCACTACGATAAATTAATTCCTTTACCCACAATCAAATAATTAGTACAAATTGAGGATATTATCCCTATCACATTCTTTTATAGATTCATTATGTTGGATCTAATTTTTTCCAATAATTTTCCACTGCTGTAAGGAAGAACAATAGCTCTCATAAGTCTTAGTAATATCGTACTTAATTTGCCCAGCATCGAATAATTTATTTACTATCCTTTCTCATCTGTTAACCAGTGACTTTGTTTGAACTCCAGAACTGAAAACTCACAATAGTTCAAACCAGCAAAATTTTCTTTACTATTTTCCCATATCATCTATGCCTAAACCACATCCATACATACAGCACAATTTATATGCTGATAAAATTCAAGTTTATATGTATAAAAATCCATGAGCAGAGTACTCTGGGAAGTCAGTGTAAGACCTCTCCAAAATTTGGCTAATTTTGTACTCCCACATTTTTATGAAGCTCATATCCATAAATAGCTTTGATTCTCATATAAATTCGATCACAATGGAATCCCAAGATTACTTCCAATTTTTTTTTTTTACTATTAATGAATAGCTGCTCATAACTCAGCAAATCAAATCTTTATTCTCCATATCCCTTGACAAAAGTGATAATTTTCATAATCAAATTATATTTCTATTTTTTATTTTTATTTTTTATGAATTCTCTCGATATGCGATCCCTTCCCCATGGAACTATCTATTTTTCAGACAAGGCACACTGTCGGTGTCAACAATCTTGTAAGATTGATACACAAAAACAAAAACAACAAACACAAACATTGATACACAAAACACACACACACGCATGCATTATGCATATTTGTTTGCGTTGGAACCATTATTTACAGATCAGGTTGGGTGTCAGTTTTGTTTCATTTTCATAAAATTTGTCCTTCAATTTTATAAATGCTAATACGCAAATGGACCAAAAAGTTTATTTTTTAGAAAACCCCTATGATGTCACATTGAAATTACCCTTTCAGTTCCCACCATAATTTATCCAAATTTGACTACACACCCATTTGCATGTCAGTCGACCACTGACCTATCAATCATGCGGAACACTAGTCCGAAATTCCCACCTGATCATCATGTGACTCTTGTCACTTGGTTTCAAAAATTTGCAAAGCAATTGTTCCAACTTTGTAAATTTAAAATTTTGTGCCCAACATAAAAGATCCAATTTCGGCATTTGATCAATTAATTACTAATTTGCTTACAAGCAAAAGAAAAAATGAATAATTCTTGCTCCGAAAACTTTTCAGACCCAAGAATCATCGACATTTATTCATGTTTGTCCAGTAATCTAATTTGTTGAGGCCAATCGTCATTTGGGATTTGTCGCAATGAAGGCCTAATCATTGTCTGAGGTATCGGTCAGCACTGGTACCCTTGATCTTGGTTTACCCTATTAACTTGTCTTCCTTTTGGTATACGGACATCCTCTTTTCCAATGTCCCATCCGTCCACACTTGAAACACCGGTTTCTGTCGTTGCCTGGGCTGTGCACCTGTGCACTTGTATTGCTGGGCTGCATCTCTACATCCCTGAGTTGCCACTGCAATCTCTCGTTATCTCCTGAAACACGAAAAAATTCTCTGTACCGTCCTTTTTGGGGAGACAACTGGAAATCAGATGGGACAACTGTCACTTTCATTCCTAATTTCGAGGGCAGTTGTGCATTTGTCTCCTCCACTGTATCCTGTATCCTTTTTATTTTAAGTTCTAGATCCGTTATCCGTTCTTGCTGTTCCCGTTGTCTGGATTCACCATCCCAAAGATGGAATGCAAGCCAGTCTACCGTTAGATTCTGTCTCTTCCTGGCTTTCAATCTTTGTTCCAATCTTTCCAATCGACTTCGCTCAAATGTACCATCTCTTGGAAACTCCTCATCATGTCCCTTTGTCCACAAATACCAATTTTCGACCTGCCTTATAGCTTCGGCACCATAACGGTCGTACATATGATGTGTACAAGTACCTTTTTGTGGAATCTCTGGTTGTCCTTGTGTATTCTTGCAGGCTCCATTTCCCATTCTGCCTTTTATCAAAGTAGCGTTGGATGTGTTGTAGTTTGTTCCTCTAAAGCTTCACTCGTACCTCCAGGAAGGATCTCTCCACCTGTTCAAATGGTGATTTCCAGAGAATCTCCCTCACCTGTGGCTTTTGCACAATCCAATCTCACAGATCAGTATTTGCAGATGAGCCAGAGGGTCAGTATGAAATGGGTGAATCCTCAGGTGTCCGCTCTGTTGACGGGGAAATCACACAATGGTAACCGCACATATATATCTGTATATAAACTCACCACCTTGCTCAATTTTCCAAGGTTGTCTTCACATTGATAATATCTCACAAAGATATCAAAGCTTGGCTTGGAGATCTCGCGAGATCTTGGAGACGGCGGCAGGGATTTTCGAAGCTCCACACGGTCTCCACGTTTTTCGAAGTTAAGTCTGTTCACAATTGTATTTTGTCGAAACTGTATTTATCTTTCGGTGTGTGAAGTTATTGTGTGCAACTTTGGTTGTTTCTCGGTGTTTATCTTTCATAAATTGATCGTCTGTTTGCCGTGTCGCGAGCAAGGCCTTGTACAGTGTGCACTGTACAACCTTGAGGCTTTGTTTTTCTCTCAGTGGTCCGTCGTTTGTGATCCAATAACTTTCGTTCTCTGTATTCCCAGTCTTTTCACCCATAGCCTACTTCCTTGTGTAAATCTCAACTCAAAAAAAAAAAAAAAAAAAAAAACATTTCCTTCTCTGTTCTCATTCGTTTATTCATTCTTATTCGTTCGTTCGTTCTTCGACCACGTGTTTCTCCCCCATTTCCCCAGATAGTTTTCACTCATTAACCTTCAATGTTTACACTTTCCCCTCAAGTTATGTATTCCGTCATATTTTATAACACCTTTTTCTTCTTCTTCTTTAAAAGGCTGCTTTCGACTTGCTCACCAAATCAATTCATCCCAAAAAAAATATCCATCTCCTATAGTGCCTTTGTTCTACATTCCCTAAACTCTCCTGCACTCCATCCTCCATCCAGCGTCCTTAAACGTATTTTTAACTCGAAGGTCACAAGAAACTCATTTTGCAATAAATGTTCGTTTCCCATAAATCGTACACTTTCAAAAATCCAATCTCACCCCTCCCCTCCAAATCTTCCCCATAACCCCTCCCCTCCAAATCTTCCCCATCACCCCTCCCCTCCAAATCTTCCCCATCACCCATCCCTTTCAAATCTCCCCCCTTGCCCCCTCCCTCCTAAACTACCCCCTCACCCCTCCCCACCAAGACGCCCCCTCGCCCCTCCCCTCCTAGACTCCTGCCTCACCCCTCCCCTCCAAATCTCCCCCATATCCCATCCCTTTCAAATCCCTCCCCTTGTCCCTTCCCTCCCAAACTCCCCCCTCACCCCTCCCCTTCAAATCTCCCCACCCTCATTGCTTCTCAATTTCCCCCCGCTAACTCCCCCTCCTCAAAGCGTCCTCCCCGCTTCTTCCCCCTTCAAACTCTCACCTCCATCTCCCCCAACCTTCTGCCTCGCTCTTCCCCCTCCTCAAATAACACCTCATTGTGGCTCACCCAATCACCATCAAACCTTTTGTCCGCCCCATCCTTCCCTTTCTCCGAGCTATTCTGAAATCTCTGACACACCTTCAACAGCTCTCCCTACCTCTTCCACCTCTTCCACATCTTACCCTACCCCTCCTCCCCCCTGTTCTGTATCTGATGCTCCCCCTTCCTCTTCATTAACGGTATGGACCTCAAACATCCGGGGCCTTCGTTCAAACTTAACCGAACTCTCCATACAGGTTGCTTCTGTCAAACCAGACGTGATCTGCTTAACAGAAACTTTCCTCCTTTATGATGTCTCTGATTCCATAGTATCTCTCCCGGGCTACTCCCTCCTCCGGTATGATAGACCTGAGCCTCGTCCTGGAGGCGGGGTTGCTATCTTTATCAAAAACTCTCTTCCTCACTCGCCCTGCACTGCACTCTCTCCACCTCACCCCCAGGAATACCTCTGGCTACGGCTTCCCCTTCGCTCCCACCTCTTGTTCATATGTGTGTTGTACCGTCCACCAAACAGTGATGACTCCATCTACATCTCGCTGTCTGATGATATGGACCAACTTCTATCTACTCATCCCAACTCTCTCTTCCTCATATGTGGTGATTTCAACTGTCATCATGCCAGTTGGCTGGGTGTGGGTACCTCTCTCACCAGCCATGGCTCCTCAGCAAAGGACTTCTGCGACTCACTGGGACTGACACAATCTGTCAATTTCCCGACCCGGATCTCAGTCAACGGAACATCTTCTCTTCTGGACTTGGTTATGACTAACTTCCCTGAAAATGTCTGCTGCTCTTCTTCTGCTCCGATCGGAACATCTGATCATGTCCTTGTTAAAGTGGACATCTCTCTGACCATCCTCAGGGAGCCTGCTCAGCGTCGACGAGTCTGGCATTTCACTCAGGCCAACTGGCACGGTCTTCAAGCAGCCATCAATCATCTGGACTGGTCTCCCATCTCTACCACCTCTGACATCAACTCATCCTGGGAATTCTTCCAAAGTAAATTGCTCTCTCTCATGCACAGATTTATCCCATCTCGTCTTCAGTTGTCATACCCTTCCTCCCGTCCATGGTACACGGAATCTTGTGGTGAGGCTGTTGCCCAGAAACAACTTGCCTTCGTCTCCTGGAAAGCAAATCCAACGGAAGGAAATCTCATTTCCTTTCACAAAGCCCGAAACAAGTGTGTGTCCACCCTCAGGAGAGCCAGGAAACAATATCTCTCCGTTCTCAAGACCGAACTCTCTTATCTGTCTCCCTCTTCCAAATCCTGGTGGCGTCTGGTCAAATCCGTTTCTGGTGTTTGTTCCCCCTCCATCCCCTCCCTTACCTCAAACGGTTACACAGCTGACTCCGCACGTGAAAAAGCTGAATGCCTCAACTCTGTGTTTGCCTCTAAATCTTGTGTCCCAAACCCATCCCTCTCTGTACCCACCATACCCAGTCGTACCCTGCTGCTCCTGGACTCCGTGTCCTTTCCTCCTGACAAGGTGGAAAAGTTTCTGTCAACCCTCGACTCTGATTCTGCAACTGGACCCGACGGCATCAGCCCACGGGTCCTAAAATCCTGCTCTGCTGCTCTATCTCACCCTCTCTCTGTTCTCTTCACCCTCTCTTTTGCTCAAGGTCAACTGCCATCTGCTTGGAAATCAGCCAACATCACCGCTTTGCACAAAAAAGGTGCAAAAACAGATCCTAGCAACTACAGACCAATCAGCCTTCTCCCAATTATCAGCAAAGTCATGGAATCCATCATTGCTTCTGATATGAAATATTTCCTCTTCTCCAATGGCTTGATCTCTGATCATCAATTTGGTTTCAGACCAGGTCACTCTACTCTGGACATGCTGCTTCTGCTGTCTCAACAATGGATGGAGGTCCTCAATGCCAAACAGGAAATTAGAGCTGTCTCCCTCGACATATCACGTGCCTTCGACACGGTCTGGCACCCCGCTCTGCTCACCAAACTCTCCTCCTTTGGTATCCATGGAAATCTCCACGCATGGCTGGCGGACTTCCTCTCTAGTCGTCGTCAACGTGTGGCCCTGAATGGGTTTCTCTCATCTCCTCTTCCTGTTCAGGCTGGAGTTCCCCAAGGCAGTGTTCTGGGCCCCGTGCTTTTTCTGGTCTTCATCAATGATCTCTCTGACTCTCTCGAAAATCCTCTCTATCTCTTTGCTGATGACTCCACTCTCTGCCGCTCCATTCCTCTTCCCTCAGATCGGCAGTCTGCTGCCTCCTCACTCTCTGAAGACCTGGACAAAATCACAGACTGGTCAAACAAGTGGAACATGTCTTTCAATCCTGACAAATCTCACACTCTTACTATGTCTCTCCGAAAAGATCGACTGGACAACCCTCCCATCTACTTTCTCAACAATCCTCTCCAAGAAGTTCTGTCGCTCAAGATTTTGGGTCTCACAATCTGCCATGATCTTTCTTGGGAAAACCACATTTCCAAGCTGGCCTCCAAAGCCAGTCGCCGACTGGGCATCCTCTGTCGTGCGAAGTCCTTCCTCGGCACACCTGAGCTCCTCACCACATACAAGGCTTTCATCCGCAGCTCAATGGAATACTGTTCTCCCCTATGGGCCGGTGCTCCTGCCTCACACCTAGCTCGGCTTCACGCTGTTGAAACCAAAGCTTTCAGAATTATTGGAATCTCCCGCGATGAAGCTATCTCTGAGGGCCTTTCACTCACTCACCGCAGGCAGGTAGGTGGTCTTTCTGTCTTCTACCGACTCCTCTCCGGCCTTGCACCCCCAGCTCTCTCTGTGCTCTGTCCCCCAAATATTCCTACAGGTCGCACAAGATCTGCCAGCAACCCTCTGATGGTTAAACTGCCGAAATCTCGGCTCTCCGCTCACCTTCACTCTTTCATTCCTCTTTTCTCCCGCCTCTGGAACAAACTCCCTCACTCCCTTCAATCCCACTCCTCCCTCCAGGTCTTTAAAACAGCTGTTCACCACCATCTCTTATCTTCCCCCATCCAAAACCTTGATCTTTTCTACCCCCGCTAATTCACCCCAGATCCACCTTGTTTGAAATTCCAACTTCTTTCCTGGAAGTCCTGGCAGTGTCCATATGTTTTATACCTCTCCCACTGCCCCCTTCCCACGCCCCCCCCCCCCAAAGCCCTCGCCCTCTCTCAGATCTCTCGATGTCTCCATGTCTCTCGGTCCCTGCTCTCAAATGTTGTGTTTGTGTCCTTCCCCCTCTCTCCCCATCTTGTCTACCGCTCCCTATGTTATATGTTTTATGTGTCGGTTTGTCTTTCTGTGTGATTAATGTTCGCTCTTTCACGAGCCTCGATATTGTATACAAAAAAAAAAAGAAAAAAAAAAAAAAAAAAAAAAAGAAGCTTCTTTCTTGAGACCGCATTTTCATCAATCAAACAATCAATATATTCAATTCAATTTATTCAGTTCAATTTATTCAGTTAAATTTATTCAATTAAATTCAATCAATTAGATTCAATCAATCAACAATTCAATCAATTATTCAATTTCAATTAATTCATCAATATTCATCAATAAATCAAATTAATCATTTTGGATGACTCCTTGCATAAGCCCTTTCCCCAATGATGTCAGGACAGGTCCATCCATTGACTGAGATCGAATCTCATCGGTCGTCACCTCTGGTTCGTACCTCATGTCAATTGATGAATCACCGTCCTGTCCTAGGGTCATATCTGACATATTTCCCCATTTTGCCTGGTCTCCACAAATTTTCTTTGCAACCACTAAAGGCAACTCATCCTTCATTCGTGAGACAGCCAAAATGGATGGCAGATATTAAAGTTCTTTGGGAAAAATATCTCATCATTTTTCTTTTAATAGTACCCAAATCTCTTGGCAATATAAATTTCGTAAAACTCCTGAAATAAGACTGTAAAATTCCTTCAATCATGCTAAATTTTGAAACTCCATCGCTTGTAACACCCAATTTATCCCATAGGGCTTGAAAGTTCTTTCCCAAGTTCATGCAATCATTCTGCATTTGAACCCTATGATCTCATTCATAATAATCATCATGATTTTATAGTCATGGTCCTATCATAATCATCTATTTAAAACGAACATTTCCTTTATCACCACAGCTATGTGGTATAATCAACAATAGAATAAAACTGTACATAGCAACAGGCTACCTCATGGCCACTTAGTATACCTATTGACAATAAGTCATAACAATACCGAATAATCATTGAACAATTCAAAAATCGCTTCCACTGCTCCAGCCGTAGCATTCGTCATTTTGTCTGCTCATCCGCGTGACCAAAACGAAATAAAGGGAGCTCAACCATTACACAGCGCTTTTAATGGCGCATGCCATAGGAACTCAACACAATTTCGACTCGGCCAGAAAAACGAGCAAATTTTGCAGGATGTTAACTGGAATTAGCCGTGAAAATATATACAAAATACACAAAAATACACACCCACAAAAATAAACAACAAAACCCAAACAAACCCAAGGTCGACCCTCTTACACAGTAAATTACATCATTTCAGCATCGTGTTGATTGCTGAAATATTCCAGGGTTTATACACACCTTAAAAGAGGTATGCGTGGTGTTGCCCCCTCCCACGTTTATTCCAGGGTTTATACACACCTTAAAAGAGGTATGCGTGGTGTTGCCCCCTCCCACTTTTAATTCCTCATTAAATTCCTCATTAAGTTACTCATTAAATTACTCATTAAATTACTCATTAAATTACTCATTAAATTACTCATTAAATTACTAATTAAATTACTCATTAAATTACTCATTAAATTACTCATTAAATTACTCATTAAATTACTCATTAAATTACTCATTAAATTACTTATTAAATTACTTATTAAATTACTCATTAAATTACTCATTAAGTTACTCATTAAATTACTCATTAAGTTACTCATTAAATTACTCATTAAATTACTCATTAAATTACTTATTAAATTACTTATTAAATTACTCATTAAATTACTCATTAAGTTACTCATTAAATTACTCATTAAGTTACTCATTCAATTACTCATTAAATTACTCATTAAATTACTTATTAAATTACTTATTAAATTACTCATTAAGTTACTCATTAAATTACTCATTAACTTAACTTACATAGTTTCAGCATTGTATTGATTGCTGAAATATTCCAGGGTTTATACACACCTTAAAAGAGGTATGCGTGGTGTTGCCCCCTCCCACGTTTATTCCAGGGTTCATACACACCTTAAAAGAGGTATGCGTGGTGTTGCCCCCTCCCACTTTTAATTACTCATTACATCGTTTCAATTAAAAACATCGCTTCTACTGCTCCAGCCGCAGCATTCGTCATTTTGTCTGCTCATCCGCGTGACCAAAACGAAATAAAGGGAGCTCAACCATTACACAGCGCTTTTAATGGCGCGTGCCATAGGAACTCAACGCAATTTCGACTCGGCCAGCAAACGAGCAAATTTTGCAGGATGTTAACTGGAATTAGTCGTGAATATATATCCAAAATACACAAAAAATACATACCCACAAAAATAAACAACATTTATTCCGTTCAACAGAACAAACATTTCCTATATCATGACATGCATGTCTTCCAAATTATATGACCAAGAGAAAAAGTAAAACTAATTAAAACTGCGGGCAGTGATAATCCGGGGACCATACCGCTCCATCGTGATTGGACGGGTGCGTGCTAGAGTCGTAAATAACGACAGTCCAGATCCGATTGTTCAAAATTTCAACTCATCGATCGAAAAATGAACGCAGGGATGCATTTTAAAGGTGCAGTGGCACTAACTGAGTTGCCACGAATATGGCCACGAGATTGCCAATATGGCCATCACAAAATATTTTCCTTAATCAATTGGCTCATAGCATAACCAATCTGCAAGTATCTCATCCGAAGATGTATCTCTGAGGAATTGTAATTAAATAAGTCATTTATAAATCAACGAGTTAATTTATTAAATGATTAATCAATAAATCAAAATTTTCCTTGACAGCCACATCACTTGGTCAGTGTCATGTCCAAATATCAGCTTCCTTACTCAAAAGGTGCCTGAGTTAATGTAATGTAATTACTGTAATAAGATTACTGCAATTACTGTAATGATTACTGTAATTACTGTAATTACCGGAACTGTAATTACTGTAATTACCTCAGGTAATTACTGTAATGTAATTACTGTAATGTAATAAGAAATGTTATTAATTAAATAAGTACTTCATTAATCGCTAATAATGAAATAACTCCTGAATTCTTATCCGATTTACTTAACATTTGAGTGTCCCCAAAACGTTGGAGCAAAACGTTGCAACAACGAAAGTGAAACGTTGTAGCGACGTTGTGGAAACGTTAGCAAAACCCAACATTTGAATGTTCCCAAAACGTTGGAGCAAAACGTTGCAACAACGAAAGTGAAACGTTGTAGTGACGTTGTGGAAACGTTAGCAAAACCCAACATTTGAATGTTCCCAAAACGTTGGAGCAAAACGTTGCAACAACGAAAGTGAAACGTTGTGGCGACGTTGTGGAAACGTTAGTAAAACCCAACATTTGAATGTTCCCAAAACGTTGGAGCAAAACGTTGCAACAACGAAAGTGAAACGTTGTGGCGACGTTGTGAAAACGTTAGCAAAACCCAACATTTGAATGTTCCCAAAATGTTGGAGCAAAACGTTGCAACAACGAAAGTGAAACGTTGTGGCGACGTTGTGAAAACGTTAGCAAAACCCAACATTTGAATGTTCCCAAAACGTTGGAGCAAAACGTTGCAACAACGAAAGTGAAACGTTGTGGCGACGTTGTGAAAACGTTAGCAAAACCCAACATTTGAATGTTCCCAAAACGTTGGAGCAAAACGTTGCAACAACGAAAGTGAAACGTTGTGGCGACGTTGTGAAAACGTTAGCAAAACCCAACATTTGAATGTTCCCAAAACGTTGGAGCAAAACGTTGCAACAACGAAAGTGAAACGTTGTGGCGACGTTGTGAAAACGTTAGCAAAACCCAACATTTGAATGTTCCCAAAACGTTGGAGCAAAACGTTGCAACAACGAAAGTGAAACGTTGTGGCGACGTTGTGGAAACGTCAGCAAAACCCAACAAGTTCCAGCAGGTTGAGGTTGAGGGTTCACACAAACTGGTTAACCAAATAATACAGAATTATTATTATTATTATTATTATTTTTCAAAAGCACTTGTTCACCAATTTCCCAAATTTCAGCTTCCTAGCTCAAAGGATGGCTAAGATATCGCCCAGACGAACAAACACACAACTAGAACGACGCTCAGTAGAGAGCATATCTCCGCCTTGGTGAACAGTTTATGTTTTGTATCCCACTGATAGGCCGGATCTGGATTCGGACCTGAACCAAAATGTAATCGGCGTGTTCTTGTCACCTCCCCAACTCATCCACCAGGTTCATTCACTCATCCATAACTTTTTTTAATATATGAGTAATATTAAAATAATAACATTAATAAGTATTTTATGTTAAATATAATGTATATCGCTTTTCACCCGATCTCTTGATGGTGAAGAATCACTTTAAACAATTCTCGTAGCCGGATTCGAACCTGGGTCTTCACCAAAATCCAATCATTTCGTCCGTGTCACCCATGCTATCTGTCTGACAAATTTCGTCAAAAAAACAACAGCACTGGTTTTGTTTCCTGGAAGCTTCCTGCAAAACGCTTTGCTTCTCGCAAAACGTCCGCCAATGGGAAGTAAAGGGAGGGAGAAGGAGCGGGAGCAAGAGACAGGGTGCCGGAATGGACATGAGGGACAATGAGGGACAGTGAGGGAGTGTTGGTATGCAATTTTCATCCAATCGCCATCTTTCACAATAATTCTGGACCGGCATGAGGTGGGGTTGTCTGTCATGAATTTATTTGTTGATCGAACGAGTTTTAGACATGGCGGGAAAACTGAAAAAAAATTATTTATTTAAAACGGGTGTACACGATTGTACACGTGTACGGACCTTACCGAACCTTACCGAACCGGCAAACAAATCGCCCCATGGTGCACTCATGGGCCGATTCGCCTCCAGAACAGAGTAAGGCTTTTAATACCCAGCGTATAATATCCTCGCAAGCTCACGAATAAATGGAATCATTTAAAACGTTCCATCCTGATTTTACCTATGGACAATCACAAGTCCTACACACCAAATCCTCCATGTATATACAACATAACTATTCCCAAGTTCGTAAATCATACTGGACAAAAACAAGACACACTCACCTTTAAAGGTCTTGTATGTGTCCAATTGATCTCAGCGGTGCCTCCAAATTGTAGGGGAAGTGGTGCGGGAGACTCAAGACGCCAATGGTCGGAAACAGGTTTTACAAAAGGTCACAACTTTATTAACTGGTTATTCACTTCATTAACTCAATGGACCAGGTTAACTCTATCCGCATAGTCCCTCTTTCATGGCTGCAGCGCCGAACCCGTGGTACGCGTTCATTCCGTCAGGCAGGGCTTCTGATAGCAAGTGGTCCTGACTCAACGTTTGCTCTGGTTTATATGGACAAACTGGAGTTAATCCCCTGTCCGCTGAATGTTAATCCTTCGTGCGCTAAAGCTCCTTGGTCATCCACAATCGCCCTGCCGGCACCAACTCGCTCCCCTCCTGCTGTGAGTTCCATTTACACAGTAGGAGGGTGCTCTAGCCCAGGGCTGTACAGGAGGTGGACAATGGACTCCCAGCTTTAACAGAGTGAGATACATTTCTAACATTCTTACGACCACCTGCTCGTACCTTGGTTCGTTACTAGTTCCAACCAATGAGTTACACTGAGTTACACTTCCACACCCTCACCACGGATGCCTCCGACTACGCGGTGGGCGCCGTACATGAGCAATGGGTGAACAGGGTTTGGCAGCCACTCGCTTTTTTCAGCCGGCAGCTCCGGCCGAACGAGCTCAAATACAGCACGTTTGACCGGGAGCTCCTCGGTCTACACCTGGCCATCCGCCATTTCCGCCACCTCCTGGAGGGCCGACCTTTCACGGCGTTCGTCGACCAAAAGCCGTTGGTTTACGCCATGGCCAAGGTCACGGAGCCGTGGTCGGCCCGCCAACAGCGCCACCTCTCCGCCGTGTCGGAGTTTACCACGGACATCCGGCACGTCGCCGGCAAAAACAACGCCGTGGCCGACTGTCTTTCCCGGGCCAGCGCGAACGCGGTCCACCTGGGCGTGGACTTTGCGCTTATGGCGGCGGACCAAACCACCGACACCACGGTGCAAGCCCTCCGGGCGGCGGACACAGGCCTCCGCCTGGCCGACATCCCCTTCGCGGACACTGTCCTGCTCTGCGACATCTCCCAAGGCCAGCCTCGCCCCATCGTGCCCGTCACCTGGCAACGCCGCATCTTCGCCTCCCTCCACGGCCTTTCCCACCCGGGCCGGAAAGCTTCCCAGAAGCTGGTGTCGGCGCGATTCGTCTGGCACGGCCTTCGTCGGGACGTCCGCGATTGGACCAGCACCTGCACGGCCTGCCAACGGGCCAAGGTCCACCGACACACCCAGGCCCCGCTGGCACCTTTCACCGTGCCCGAACGACGTTTCGACCACGTCAACGTGGATCTGGTGGGCCCCCTCCCCCCGTCACGGGGGTTCACACACCTGCTCACCATGGTGGACAGGACCACCAGGTGGCCGGAGGCCGTTCCCCTCGTCTCCACCACCACCGCCAACGTGGCGCAGGCTTTCATCGCCACCTGGGTCGCCCGCTTCGGCGCACCGGCGGACATCTCATCAGACCGCGGACCACAGTTCACCTCCGAGCTGTGGGGCGCGGTCGCCCGCAACCTGGGGGTCAAGCTCCACCATACTACGGCCTACCACCCCCAAGCAAACGGGTTGTGCGAGCGATTCCACCGCTCCATGAAGGCCGCGCTCATGGCCGGCATTGAAGACGGCGGTTGGGCCGACCGGCTGCCGTGGGTCCTTTTGGGCCTCCGCACGGCCCCCAAGGAGGACCTCCAGGCATCCACCGCCGAGCTTGTCTATGGCCAGGCGCTACGCGTCCCGGGCGAATTCGTGCCCGACGCTACCAGTCCCTGGTCCGCAGCTCACCAGCGCTCGGACCTCCAGGAGGCCGCCCGACGGTTTGCCCCCGTGCCAACATCCCACCACGGTGACCCCCAGTCCTACGTCCCCGCAGCACTTCGCACAGCGGAGTATGTTTTTGTGCGTCACGACGCACATCGGGGGCCACTCCGGCCGCCGTACGACGGGCCCTTCCGGGTGCTGCGACGGGACGACAAGTCGTTCGTCATCGACATCGGCGGCAGGTCGGACCGGATTGCGGTGGACCGCCTTAAGCCGGCGCACGTGGACGTCGACCACCCACCACGGGTGGCCCTTCCGCCGCGGCGAGGCCGCCCCCCGTCCACGGTGCCCCCCACTCGACCACCCACCACCACACCGGACCCCCTCCCACGACCCACCAGGGGTCGCTTCGGCCGGGTCATCAGGACCCCCCCTCAAATTGACCCTGCCGGTGCAAGTCGATTCTGGGGGGACGTGTGTAGCGGCTACCGCTGGGTTTTCACAATCGCCTTGCACCTATCAAGGACGCGGAGCGATCACCATGCCGGGCTCGTCCAGGACGCACGGGCAGGCCCACGCTCAACTTGCCAGGCCTCGGTCGGGACGCTGGGCCACGCCCCCTCTCGCCTTTTCTGGGCAAACGCTCCGGGATAATATGTATATATATTGCTGCCCGATAAACGGGCTTTTTAGAGTTCTGAGTGTTTGGTTTGAATAAAGCAACTCGGATGAATTCCAGCTTTTTGTCGCGTCCATTCTTCCGATCGACGTGGGAGCCCCAGCTCCTTCAATACTGTACATACCATTACAAAAGATTTTTACTGAGGATATATTAGATCAGAGAGCCAAAGATAAATATCCTACCAGACTACATGCACGTGGCGGATATTTGGAATAAACTTATAGGATTTTTACACTTGAGACTAACTTTTATCAAACCCTAATAAGTTATAAGCGTTATTTGATTCAGTGTTTAATTATTGTTCTTTTGAAAGATTTACTGAGAAACATGTTGTAGATGAATCGTGAGTGAAAACACAAGAAGGTACACGCGAATGACCATCCCCCATAGGTCACGAAGGCAAAAGTGGGAGGAGACACACCTTACAAATATTTACATCTAATTTATGAAAACAATGGTCGTTTCAGACCTCGTACTGAGACGATTTGTCACAACGAAAACTTGTTTACCAAGCGCATTGGCAAGCAAGCATCGATTGTAATTAGTTTTACCAAACACAAACTTTGGAAGAAGACCGGCAGGAAGCCAGATCGGGACACCACCGGATAGCCACCGCCAGCCGCACCACCAGCTGACCTGGCAACATCCAGTGAGACGAGCTATAACCACGCCACAGGGAACGTGTGATTGGTTGGCGCGGAAGGCGCGAACCTCCAGCCGATCAGGGTGGGAGGCGCGAAGACGCAACTGAGAAGGAGGTTGTTCATTGGAGGGAAGGTGCTAGAAGGTTCGGTGAATGGCGGGAAACCTATGAGGCACTGATTGGGGGGCGCGCCAGAGCTGACGTCTTCGGGAGGTTATAAAAGAACTCGCTGGCCGACATTTTGGCCCTCTCTCTCTTGGCTCTTGGCGCTGCATGACCTCTCTTTGCTCTTTGTCTTTTGGCTCTCTTCGTGCTGGACCTTGTGTTGGAGATCGGCCCCTTCGGGTTGGAGATTGGCTTCATGTGAGGATCGCTGGCCCGGTGTTGGACGCATGGTTCATTGGTGCTCGGAGCGAGCGTGACCTCGTGTGTTGGACCGACGAGGGGTTGGAGTGGAGCGTGCCACGGAGCGAGTCGCATCGAGGCCTGGCGAAGCGTGCGAGTGAGCGGACGGATGGTTTCTTCGCACCGGAGCTTGGAGCCGCGTTGGACGGTGGACAAGACGAGACAGATAAGGATGCACCACATTTACCCGTACACGACGAACGTGTTATTTTCGTAATTCATTTTCCCCTGTCTCGTATTCTGAAGTGAGGTGTGTGGGATCCCAATTTGGGAACATTATTTATTCATCGTCGCTTTTCAATGTTTCGGGGTCTGAATAAATCATTCTTTTTGTACATTGAATTGGGTCGTCATTCGTGAATTAATTCCCTGCAGGATTGGAGCTGCCGTTGGTTCGCCATAGGTAAGTGCTGCCACTTCTTCCTCTTCCCTTCTTCTTCCCGCGGTTGATAGAAAAATCCGTGTTTGATCCTCGCCTCCGTTAAAGCCGTTCAGTCTTCCGCGGTCCCTCGTGTTAACCTTGAGGGATTCGCACGACAATACTTACAAGAATATAATTAAGAGCCCTTTTACCTTTTATTGCCATTTTATTGTATTTTTTATTTTATTGTATAGTCGGCCCCGACATTCAAGGACGATATGTTCCTGGAAAATACCGCAAATGTGGGGTCATTGTTTCAATGGAAAAAGGTGGGATAGGTTCCCAGCAGTACTTGATTCATTGAGGGAAAATAAAAAATCCCGTGAAAAACCGCGAATACGCTCGCAAAAACTACTGCGAATACAAGGAACACAGGGCCACGAATGTCGAAGCAAACTGCGAGTACATCTGGAAATTGAATGGCACTCAATAGAGAGCAAACCTCCACCTGGTTGGCCATATCACTCAATGGTAAATAATCACTTTAAAAATTCTGCAAGCCGGATCCGCATCTGGATCTTCACCAAAATGGAATCGATTCTTCCTTGTCACACACACAACCAGTCCACCAAGTTTCGACCAAATCAGTCCATAACGTTTTGAGATATCCTGCGATGTATCGTTTTTGGCCCTATCTCTCAATGGTGAAGAATCACTGAAGAAACGAAATAATTCTCACATCCAAATCCATATTCAGATCTTCACCAAAATCAAATCGATTCTTCCTTGTCACATACACAACCGGCCATCAAGTTTCGACCAAATCCTTCCATAACGTTTTGAGATATCCTGCTCTGTATCGTTTTTGGCCGATC
This sequence comes from Myxine glutinosa, assembly GCF_964187855.1. Taxonomy (NCBI): domain Eukaryota; kingdom Metazoa; phylum Chordata; class Myxini; order Myxiniformes; family Myxinidae; genus Myxine; species Myxine glutinosa. The sequence goes on from NC_136274.1 coordinate 20,490,314, forward strand.
TCTCAATGGTGAAGAATCACTTTAAAAAATTTTTTTTTATCATATCCGAATCCATATTCAGATCTTCACGAAAATCGAATCGATTCTTCCTTGCCGCAAACACAAACGGTCTACCAAGTTTCGTCCAAATCCATCCACAACTTTTTGAGATATCCTTCCATGTATAGATTTTGGCCCGCTCTCTCAATGGTGAAGAATCACTTTAAAAAAATAATTATCATATCCGAATCCATATTCAGATCTCCACTAAAATAGAATCGATTCTTCCTTGCCACATACACAACCGGTCCACCAAATTTCGTCCAAATCTGTCCACAACATTTTGAGATATCCTGCTATGTATAGTATTTGGCCCGATCTCCCAAAGGTGAAGAATCACTTAAAAAATTCTAGTAGCTGGATCCGAATCCCAATCTTCACCAAAATCTAATCATTTCGTCTTTGTCACATATGCCAACACTCTGACAAATGTCCTCCGAATTCGTCCACAACTTTTTGAGATATTTTGTTCACAAACAACCAGACAAACAGACAGACAGGGGTGAAAACATAACCTCCATCCATCCATCTTTGGTGGCGGAGGTAAAAAAACGCAAATGCCGAATGGCGTGGTGGCCCTGGTGGGGGATGGTTTACGCAATGTACAGCTTTTACCTGTGTGGATGATGCTTTTAGAACTGTTATTTGCACAGCTGGGTGGAAGTGGCTTTATGTGTGACACTGCGTGGAAGATACATTTAGAAGTGATGTGCGTGGCTGGTGGGAGATGTTTTTTTAAATTTGAAATTAAATTACATTTAATTATTTAATTTTTTTTTTTAAATATTGAAGTATTTTAAAATTAATTTTTTTTTTATATAAATAAATTTTAACAAATAAATTTTATTATTTTTATTTTTATTTATATAATAAAAACATTATATTTATATTTATAATTATTTATTAGAAATTATTATTAAATAATTTTAATTATTTAATAAAAAATTTTTTTTATTTTTTTATTCAAATTATTTAAATAATTTAAATATGAAGATATTTAATTTAATTTTAAAATTTTCTGAACCCGATTGCACATGATTACAGTTTTCATAATAAGGTTGCAAATGAAATTCCAAAAACCTAGCTCACTCTTTTGGTGCCAGTGTCAGGTTACTTTATCGAAAAGGAACAGTTTGTGCTTTGATCTTGCGTGGTCGGCAAAGCGCGTCTCCTGGAAATATTTGCCATTTTAACTGCTCGGAGTTTAAGCTTGAAGGATGATCCAATATTCTATGATGTTACGAAGATCGGTGTCGAGTTTAAATTGCAAAATTTTAAACGAACTGGCATCACAGCCTTATGATAGAATTACACTTTATTTTATATTCAAAATAAAAGTTAATTTTTACTTGCTTTCCATGAACCAACCTCACTGATGGGCTCACGATTTACACCCTATTACAGGGGAGAGAGAGTTACACATTAATTGTGTGCAGACTAAAGAAATCATGAGATTTAAAACTGAACAATAGATATATAATTAAATAATTACTCGCGGTTCTCGATGCAAAATAAATGATAAAATAATGATGTAAAAAACCAAGCAACCCCACTCCCCATGTCATATCCCATCTATAATCTCCCCCATACCTTCCCCCACCCATTTCCTCCCCATGCGGAGAGCTTGCGATCGCCTCTGTGAACCAGGCTTTTTCCTTAAACATAAAATACGAACAATATTAAACTGAGGTCCCGACCCAAAGGTGAAAATGGATAATCGACCAAGTACCAGATAAGTCTGTGGACGGGCAGGAAAAATGTTTGTGCCCGCGAAAAACCGCGAATATGCGGGACACCAGGCCGCGAATGTAGAAGCAGGTCACATTTTATCAAACACGAATGCAAGGTACCCGCGAATGTTAACAGACATTTGAACACAAATAATATAATCAAACAATTCCAGAAGAGCTCGAAGTTGGTGGTAATGTTTCTACTTCTTCCTGAACATCATCAAACTTAACTCAGAAACGTGATGAACGGCACATTCACCAGCATATATTCAACGAAAAGGTAAAATGATTATTTGACATTTGTTGATGGATTCTGATTTGGATGTAATTGCTTTTCCATTATATTTGCCCTCATTTCAAAGATGTTAATGTTTCTTTTTCACTTGAGCAACGCCGGGTACTCCAGCTATAAACACATATACATTACTCGGGGTACAAATACAAATACAACTTTGTCTGGGGGGTAACATCATGGGCGGACTGGCCATACGGGCATTTGGGCAATGCCGGTGGGCTGGGACCACTGGGCAAAAAATGGGCCCCTGGGCTGGATAAAAAAACTGCTGAAAAAAAATTGTCATGGAAAACTTCTGCCTCCATCTCCAGGGATTCCCCGCTAAATATCACAATTTGTGTATGTATGTATTAACTGTTTCATATTTCACTGGCTAAATTCATCCATGGAGATAATCAACATACACTATCAATGTTTTATTAATCGTATATACCGGATGCCCAAGTTAAAGAGGAACCATTTGGGTTTCTTTGAACACATGTTATTATGTAAAGTGTGCTCGTGACGAGCGAGCATATGTGCACACCAACACAGGTGCTCTCGAGCACAAATGCAGCCGAGTAACACTATCACATGCACATGCGAACACGCATTGATACTGACATGCACGAATGCACGTGAGCACCTGCACGCTGACAGACATACCGACACACTCACCTGGCTCTCGCCCTCCTCCTCCTTTCTCACGTCTCACATTTATAATCTCAAAAAGAGATGAACAATTCCATACTTGTCAAAGCAACTTGAATTATAATCTGCAGTAATTGAACATCATCATATCATCCGGTTTATACCAATAGTTGTCCATGTCTCACAGCTTTCACACACTTTTTTTCATTTTAAGGTTACACAAGCTTACCGTCGGTGCAGCCAACTGTATGATGCGTTTGACTTCAGTGCAGAATCCACCAGGAAAAAAGCGTGTATCATGGTACCAAGCACAAACGCTTGCGTCCCGAGTCCCCTCCATGGCTGTTTCGTCTGGCTGATTGCTGATAAACCATAACAGTCAGCCACAATCAAGCCAGGAAAGCAAGCAAAGGTCGGTTTTGAAGTACACGCATATCCAGGGTGCTTTAACCATACAAGTAATATTCATCCATATATATATATATATATACTAGCTTGGCTCGGCTCGCGTCGTTGCTGAGGAACGGGCTTATTTTAGCTGAGGCTAATGACTGTACCTGAGTTGTTGTGTTGTCATGATTGACAGCAATCATAATACAAAAATTATTTTGCACAAATTTTTTTGTAGTGTTTGTGATATTACATTTTTATAAGCAATTTAGGTTGAAGATTTAGGTTGAAAAAATATATAAAATTAAAAAAAGAACAGCACATACACACAGGAGGGGTAGGTGCGCAGACTGGAAGTTTGGGACGATTACACCTCACCACCACGTAATTCAAAACACCTCACCCCCACCTAATTTAAAACACCTAACCACCACGTAATTCGAAACACCTCACCCCCACCTAATTTAAAACACCTAACCACCACGTAATTTAAAACAGCTAACCACCACGTAATTCAAAACACCTCACCCCCACCTAATTTAAAACACTTCACCACCACGAAATTGAAAACACCTCACCCCCACCTAATTTAAAACACCTCACCACCTCATAATTTAAAACACCTCACCCCCACCTAATTTAAAACACCTCACCACCACATAATACAAAACACCTCACCCCCACCTAATTTAAAACACCTCACCACCACAAAATTGAAAACACCTCACCACCACATAATTCAAAACACCTCACCCCCACCTAATTTAAAACACCTAACCACCACGTAATTCAAAACACCTCACCCCCACCTAATTTAAAACACCTAACCACCACGTAATTCAAAACACCTCACCCCCACCTAATTTAAAACACCTAACCACCACGTAATTTAAAACACCTAACCACCACGTAATTCAAAACACCTCACCCCCACCTAATTTAAAACACCTCACCACCACGAAATTGAAAACACCTCACCCCCACCTAATTTAAAACACTTCACCACCTCATAATTTAAAACACCTCACCCCCACCTAATTTAAAACACCTCACCACCACATAATACAAAACACCTCACCCCCACCTAATTTAAAACACCTCACCACCACAAAATTGAAAACACCTCACCACCACATAATTCAAAACACCTCACCCCCACCTAATTTAAAACACCTCACCACCACGTATTTCAAAACACCTCACCCCCACCTAATTTAAAACACCTCACCACCACATAATTTAAAACACCTCACCCCCACCTAATTTAAAACACCTCACCACCACGAAATTGAAAACACCTCACCACCACATAATTTAAAACACCTCACCACCACATAATTAAAAACACCTCACCCCCACATAATTTAAAACACCTCACCATCACATAATTTAAAACACCTCACCATCACATAATTTTAAACACCTCAACATCACCTAATTTAAAACACCTCACCATCACATAATTTAAAACACCTCACCACCACGTAATTAAAAACACCTCACCCCCACCTAATTTAAAACACATCACCCCCACCTAATTTAAAACACCTCACCATCACATAATTTAAAACACCTCAACACAATGTAATTTAAAACACCTCACCCCCACCTAATTTAAAACACCTCACCACCACATAATTTAAAACACCTCGCCTGCACCTAATTTAAAACACCTCACCACCACGTAATTTAAAACACCTCACTACCACGTAATTTAAAACACCTCACCCCCACCTAATTCAAAACACCTCACCACCACATAATTAAAAACACCTCACACGCACCTAATTTAAAACACCTCACCATCACAAAATTAAAAACACCTCACCCCCACCTAATTTAAAACACCTCACCCCCACCTAATTAAAAACACCTCAACACGACATAATTAAAACCACCTTACTACAACGTAATTTAAAACACCTCACCCCCACCTAATTTAAAACACCTCAACACCACATCATTAAAAACACCTCACCACAACGTAATTTAAAACACCTCACCCACACCAAATTTAAAACACCTCACCATCACATAATCAAAACACCTCACCCCCACCTAATTTAAAACACCTCACCCCCACCTAATTAAAAACACCTCAACACCACATAATTAAAAACACCTCACCACCACGTAATTTAAAACACCTCACCCCCACCTAATTTAAAACACCTCAACACCACATAATTAAAACCACCTTACTACAACGTAATTTAAAACACCTCACCCCCACCTAATTTAAAACACCTCAACACCACATCATTAAAAACACCTCACCACAACGTAATTTAAAACACCTCACCCACACCAAATTTAAAACACCTCACCATCACATAATCAAAACACCTCACCCCCACCTAATTTAAAACACCTCACCCCCACCTAATTAAAAACACCTCAACACCACATAATTAAAAACACCTCACCACCACGTAATTTAAAACACCTCACCCCCACCTAATTTAAAACACCTCACCACCACAAAATTAAAAATACCTCACCCCCACCTAATTCAAAACACCTCACCACCACATAATTAAAAACACCTCACCCCCACCTAATTTAAAACACCTCACCCCCACCTAATTTAAAACACCTCACCCCCACCTAATTAAAAACACCTCAACACCACATAATTAAAAACACCTCACCACCACGTAATTTAAAACACCTCACCCCCACCTAATTTAAAACACCTCACCACCACAAAATTAAAAATACCTCACCCCCACCTAATTCAAAACACCTCACCACCACATAATTAAAAACACCTCACCCCCACCTAAGTTAAAACACCTCACCCCCACCTAATTTAAAACACCTCACCCCCACCTAATTAAAAACACCTCAACACCACATAATTAAAAACACCATACCACCACGTAATTTAAAACAGCTCACCCCACCTAATTTAAAACACCTCACCACCACAAAATTAAAAATACCTCACCCCCACCTAATTTAAAACACCTCACCCCCACCTAATTTAAAACACCTCACCATCACATAATTTAAAACACCTCACCACCACGTAATTTAAAACACCTCACCCCCACCTAATTTAAACACCTCACCATCACGTAATTAAAAACACCTCACCACTGTTGAAGATATTTTAGACAGTACGTAATAGATGAATCAAGAACTCAATGTGCATAAACTTTTGTCAGAAAAAGAATCACAAATTTTAATTCCTGAGGAGGATAACACTCTCTGTTTACAAGGAAATACACAGCAAGAAACAATAACCTTTATCAAACCAAGAAGAACATGCTACAAATCACGAAAGCACATTGCAAGATTCACAACAAAATTCTAGATCAAAGTCCGAAGTGAAAAATCCTGGTGCAGTAGAGATGTACATCAAAGGAAACATCATAACGATACACCAAATAACAGTAGAATGCACAGTATACAGTCAACATACAGTGTAGTCAAACCAAGTAAAATCGTAAGTACAACATTTACAACATAAGTGAAATCCTAAGTACAACAAACCAACATTTACAAACCAAGTGAAAATCCTAATATTTGACGTCAGTCCTGACCTTTATACGAATGCAAAGTGGGAGGAGAAAGTGGAGAGGGAGGAGCGAAGATGGGATTGGTTTTTGCTACAAAAAAATGGGAAGGGAGCAGTAGGATTGGTTCAGCAAAGTGTAGGTAGGAGGGAGGTGGGGATTGGTGGAATGAAATATTGGGGTGGGAGGGGCAAGGATCGAGGGATACAATGTGATTGGTCGAATGAAATGTTCGAGTGAGAGGGATATCCCGCTGAGTGAGGAGAGATTGAGGAATGCATATTAAAATATCGTTAATGAGGAAGATATGTTCTTCCTTTGTTCGCACCAGACTCTGCGGAGCCAAGACTCTCTCAATTCTGCTTGGAGACTTCAAGGACATGTGAACTCTCTCTCTCTCTCTCTCAAGGACATGTGTTACTGATCGCGGATTAAGATGTTATTTACCGAGCGGTGGTATTGCCGCGACCGTTACAGGATCCCTGACTCACCCGATTCACCCAGGACTTTGGCCGGATCGCACCGCAGCTGCTCAATGAGGGGAAAAGACTAAAACGACGAATGCAAAGAGGAAAAGGAATAAAACGAATAGACGGACAGAAGAGTAATTGGATTTATTATTTACACAAGCAAAAAGGAGCAATCAAGGTTTATTTACAACACATAAGACGCAGGTGACACAGTGCAAATTTTAGCTTACCTACAGACTTAATTAAATACCCAGGGACAGAACAAACAAAACAAACTCACGTACACAAGAAGGGTGGAAAGGCAGGAGGTGGATGGCTGGAGGGAGAGGAAAGGTCCAAGGGGGTCCTGCAGCTCAACTGGCGCGTTTAGCAGCCGCCGTTCCTTTTCGGTCCTGCTCCAAACCGCCGTTCAGGCCCCCTTTGGCTGTTGGGTGTTCTTGCTGCTGCGGCCTCCGCGGCGTTTCCAGGACTTGTCTGACTCGTTGGTCCACACCCTCAACTCTTTCTTGGTCCCTCACTCTTTACCACCGACTCCTCACCGCAACCAACGCAACCAACTGACCACTGACTCTACTGACTGACTCTTCACCACTCTCCACTTGACGACCGACTCTCAACCAACTCACACCAACTCACAACTCACTTCCGTTCGCGCCTTTTATAGCGCCTCCAGCGATTCAGCCGCTGGCGTTTTGGACACGCCCATCGGGGTGCTCACCTCGGCCCTGGTTGGTCGCGCGACCCTCGGGCTCCGCCCTGGATGACGACGGGCGGGCACGCCCCTCTTCCCCTCTATGACGAGGTGGAGACACGCCTTTCTTCCCCGACTCGAGCCTCGTGGTCAATAGCGGTTATTGGAGGGGAGGTGATTGAGAATCGAGGGCTCAGCAATGACGAAAGGGGATGTGATAGGAAATGGAGATTTGGGGGATGGGAAGGGAAGGGGATCTATTCTCTTTCACTGGTGCAATGGAGTACTTCAATTAATGGGAGACACAGCCTTACCCTAGAACACAGAATAAGAGATAACTATCAACAGGGGTATTCTATTACTTGGCTGACGTGTATGCTTGTGGACTAATTATGGGATGCCCTTTCACCTTTACACAGCTCCGGAGGTAGGGGGGCACAGAATAAACAATAATAATAATAATACAGCACACAATCAAAAAATATACAGTCCTCATCTCCGCAACACTGCACCCTCCTCCTCTTAGGCACGTCCCGGGCCTACAACTTTTACTTTTAGTGTGACACGTAGGTGTAGTTCCCTCTACTTTTAACCTGACCCTGAGTGCGACAGTTTTAAAACATAAATAAATGTGTCCCGCTGCTCCATTGCACCCTGCCTAACAGACTTACGCCCACAGTTAACCGAATTGCGGAATGGTCTTCAAACTATACACTGACGGTGGGGAGCATTATTTACAGTTGACACTACTTTTATTTACAAACTAACCCAGGACCTGTGATTGTTCTTTCTGGGGGGGAGACAGTCTGCTCTGCATCAATGCACCATTAAAGCACCCAAAAACGCACCAAAGCACCCTCAAGCACCAATCGGTGCACAGTCATCACTGTTCATGAATAAAAATAACCAAACAACCCCTAATCCTGCAGGTGATCTCTTGCTCTTCGGCTCCCTCTGCTGGTGATTATTATTTGTTCTTCCAGATGTTGTCATTCTTTTGCTTTGCTTACTGGCGGCCTATTTGCAATAAAAGAATGCACCTAACGTGTCCGTTTTTATTTTATTTATGGCCCACAGGGGCCGACTACGTGTGGTTCACCTGTGGGGCATCGGTGCCCTGTGGCCAAGGTCCGCCAGCAAGATTTCGGGCCCTCATGGCCGGTTCCAGCAGAGGGGCCATGCCCCAACCCATGGGTTCCATAAGTGGTGCTCGGCCACAGACATGTGGTCCATAATGTGGTGCATCGATGCAGACAGCTGGTTCTGGGAATTTCGGGCGCACAATGGCCGACCCACGCACGCTCCCCTCGGCACCCAATGGCGCACAGGTCATGTGGGAGACAAAAGGGGAAAGACAATTGAGCGAGGGGTAAGGTCACAAGGGTACACATCAATAAGGCAATGCAAGGCGAAATGCGTACGGAGGGCGAAGTGAGAAAGCTTGTCCCTACCGTACGTCACCCCCCTGTCACCTACCCTACCCTTGCCCTTACCCCATATGTACAACAATCTACACATTTACAAATTTGTCACTACTGTCACGTCTTCCCCATACTTCCCCTATACCAAATTCGTCACCACAATCCCTCTATCCAAAATTTGCCATCACCCAATTCGTCATCAATCCTCATAAGGAGGGAGAGATGGAATTACGCACAATTTCACACCCACGTCATGATGCGTCTCACAATCCAAACATTTGCACAGTAAAAATAATTAAACATGGCATGGTGCGGAGTACCTGTCACCTCAGGTGAGTGGATGCAGATGGTGCGAGGAGACTTCATCCTAACTACTTTCTAAATGACATTAACACACTTTACACTACCCGGGGTCTCTCCCTGCCAATTCATTGGCCAACTTACACTATGGGTTCTAAAAACCAATTCCCATTGACCAAACTGTGGTGCTTCTCAATTTGGGGTCTCACTCCCCCGATTCATCTCCCGGTGCCCTCGCACAATTTCTGGGCTGCGACGTGTAGCTCTCCCAGCAGGTCTACCCACCTGCACACCTCCACCACTGTAGTTGCCACCCGAGCTTACCTAGCTCCTCACCCTAACCTAACTAACTGGGGACAGCCCCTCCTGGCTCTGTCACCCCATGGTGCCCTCTGGCACTGGGCTACCCGGGTCCGTCCTCTGGATCCTCGGGCCCCATCCACAACAACTACTACCGGCTCCCAGAGCCCATCTGCGGCCTCACCTGGCCGACATCCTCACAGTGGTGGAGTGCCCAACCAACTACACACACTAACAGGCTACACGCCCAGCCATTTCCACAACACTAATGCACCCATCCAAAGACCATTCTTTCACCCGCACCACAGATGCCAATATCCAACCACAATTTACCTGTACCCTCTACCTAACACTTACACTACCCGCCCCGGGTATCCGTGATGGGGGTCCACTCTTCCCCCATTCACACCTTCGCACCATCCACTCCACTCCACAATTTCCACCATACTCACTCCACGACCATCCATTCCACTACTCCATACCATTTATTCCATACACCTGTCCTTCATTCACCTGTCGTTGCACACCTGTGCAATCCTACCTGGTGCCACCTGCACCCTTCTCTCCCCAAGCGCATTCGCGCTGATCCACAACACTCACTACTCATACACTGCTCCACACACCTGTTCAGTTGCACACCTGTGCAATCACACCTGTTCAATTCTCACACACACGGCATCATCTCAGCTAACTACTCCCCTCTGAAACTTGCGCTTCCCAGTCGTCCCTTTAAACTATTGCGCTCCCACGTCATTATCATCCACACTAAACTACCTGCGTCCCCACTACAAGTATCAGTCACTAACTAAACTTAACGTTACCTAATGTCGTCTTCTAGGGCCCTACACACGATATATCCTAACCCACCCGGGCTAGTTTTCACTGCCATCAACCCCATAAGCTATAGCGCATTTGCCCCCATTCTTCTGTGAGGGATGACAGCGTTGCCATCCCACCACAGCGGGGCATCTCTCACTACCATCCCCCCAGTCCTCTGACGCTACGAGCCCCCGTCGCAAGAGGTACTGGGTCCTGCCTCGGCATCTAGAGCCGAGGCGATCCATGAGGGCGCCTGCTCGCCGGCATAAGGTCTTGTCCGGTCGGCATGGACGATCCGAGGGGGGGTCCGTGGCCCCATTTTGATCTTAATGACCACGTCACAGATTTGCGACAGGACGACTCCTGGGCCTTGCCAGGGGGAGGTGAGTTTTGGGCACCTTCCCTTCCGCCTCCGGGGATTAAAGAACCAAATCTTCATCCCCGGAGCGTATTGACTCCCCTGGCTCCGGTCGTCGTACCTGCGCTTCATCTTGGCCCCCGCCAGATGGAGCTGGCGGCGGGCGAAGGCATGGACCCGCTCCATGCCTTCCTCCAGGTGACGTGCGTAACCCTCCCTCGGCGGTGTGTCCGTGGTGTCTGGCACGGGACCGCATAGCAAGTCGGCGGGAGCCCGTAACTCCCGCCCATACATAAGCAACGCTGGACTGCATGCGGTGGCCCCGTGCTGGCTAGTTCGGTAGGCCATCAACAGGTACGGGAGATGTTCGTCCCAGTCATCCTGACGGGTGGTGGTGAACAATGCCAGTTGTTGGATCAATGTTCGATTGAACCTTTCCACCATCCCATCAGATTGTGGCCGCAAGGGCGTGGTCCTGGTTTTCCGAATTGACAGGAGTCTGCACACATCTTTTAGCAATTGGCTTTCAAAATTTCGACCCTGATCGGTGTGCAGCTCCTGTGGAATCCCGTGCCGACATACAAATCCTTCTACGAAGGCCTGTGCTACCACCCCTGCTTCTTGGTTGGGGAGGGCATAGGCCTCCGGCCACTTGGTGAAATAGTCCATTACAACGAGGATATACTTATTACCTTGGCGGGTGCGGGGCAGCGGTCCTAGAATATCCATAGCCACCCGCTCAAGGGGGGCCCCCACCTGATGTAATTGAAGGGGGGCCCTCATCCTCCGTGCTCGTCCCTTTTTGGCAGAACAGGCGTCGCATCTCCGACACCAGTCCTGTATGTCGCGCCCCATATTCACCCAATAGAACCTCCGGCGGACCCGAGATATTGTCTTTGTCCTGCCCAAATGGCCGCCGGAGCGGGTACCATGCACCTGTTGCAATATGACGTTCTTGAATTTGTCAGGGACTATCACCAGCCAGGAAGTTCTATCAGAGGGAACCTCCACCCACTTGCGATACAAGATGTTGCCTTTCAATTCCAGGGTTTGCCACTGAGCCCAATACGCCTTTGTTTGCGCCCCGAGGGGGGTGACCTCTTCCCCCTTTGGTCTTTGCCCCAATTTGACCCAATTGAACACTGGCCCCAGGACAGGATCCTCCTGCTGGGCCGTGCTCCATGCCAAATCTCCAAATTCCTCGTCCGCGGTTAGTGGCAAAATTGGCCCTCTCACCCGGGTTGCCCGGACGACGAGAATCGGGGCAGAATCGCGCAATTGCTCCCTCTCCTCGTGTCTCGCACAAAATTTACAGTTTTCCCCCAGACAAGGACGCCGAGAGAGTGCGTCCGCATTACCATGGGCCTTCCCGGCCCTATGGGCCACATCAAAATCGTACTGCTGCAACTTTTCCAACCACCTTGCAATTTGGCCCTCCGGTTCCTTGAACCGAAGGAGCCATTGCAAGGAGGAATGGTCAGTTCTAACCAAAAATTTCCGCCCGTACAGGTACGGGTGGAAATGGTTCATGGCAGCCAGCATAGCCAATAACTCTTTGCGAGTGACGCAATAATTTCGCTCGGGCCTACTTAAGGCCCGACTATAGTAACCAATCACTCTCTCCACGCCCTCCTGTGTCTGAGACAAAACTGCGCCCAATCCTTCCTGGCTCGCATCCGTGTCCAGGGTAAATGCCCCGTTACTAGTGGGGTAAGCTAGAAGGGGTGCGGATGTTAGACACCCCTTCAATTTTTGGAAGGCCTCGTGGCACTCCCGTGTCCAATTAAATCGCGTCCCCTTCTCCGTAAGCCGGTGGAGGGGACGGGCCAACTCCGCAAATTTCGCCACAAAGCGCCGGTAGTAGGAGCAGAGTCCCAAAAATCCCCGCACCTCCTTGATGGTACGTGGTGCGGGCCACTCCTCTACCGCTTTAATTTAATTTTTACCCCCTCGCGGCCGATCACGTGACCTAGATAGGCCACCTCTCTTGCAAACAAAATGCACTTACTCGGGTTCAGCTTCAACCCTGCCTGTCTGAGGCACCCGAACACCTGGTCCAAATTAGCTACTGCCTGGGGGAACGTTTTGGCATGTACTAGGACGTCATCCAGGTACACCAGGCATGATTGCCATGGCATGCCGCCTAGTACATGTTCCATCAAGCTTTCAAAGGTGGCGGGGGCGTTACACAAACCAAACGGCATCACAGTAAACTGATACAGTCCCTTACCTGTGGAAAATGCCGTTTTCTCCTTCCCTGCCCTATCCATCTCCACCTGCCAATACCCACTCTTGAGGTCCAAAGTTGAGAACCAATTTGAGCCCGCAACGGCATCGAGGGTGTCATCAATCCTTGGCAGGGGATATGAGTCCTTGAGTGTCACGTTGTTTAGCTGGCGATAGTCCACGCAGAACCGCGTGGCCCCATCCTTCTTTTTGACCAGCACAACAGGTGACATCCAAGGACTTCCCGAGGGCTCGATCACACCTGCGTCGAGCATTTTTTCAACCTGCTCGTCAGCTTCCGCCCTCTTGCTCCAAGGGAGCCGTCGGGTGGCCTGACGAATAGGCCGGGCCTCACCGGTGTGGATCTGATGTTTCACCAGGCCCGTACGTCCAATATCCTCGGTGGACAAGGAGAAGAGGTCCAAATGGGACCCAACCAGTTTGTGTAAGGCCTCCCTCTGGGTACCTCCCAACTCTACACTACTACGATTTACCATCTCGCAAATGGGATCGGGCCAATTCCTAGAACTTATTGAAGGCTCCCCCTGGGGCCGGCTCGGCTGGACGTTCTCGCCCCTCACTGACGCGACTTCTCTAACTGGGGTGCAGCCAGCTACCTTCGTGCCCCTCACTATAGTGCGTGGTTCTGTGCTAATATTAATTACTCGGACGGCCACCACCGGCCCGTCCGTTTTTACAAGGGTACGGCCCACGATTAAACCAGGTATGGATAGCGCTGCCACCGGTTCGACCAGGCCACAGGACTCCTGCCATGTCGGGCGAGCTGACCATCGGGCCGGCACGATGGCCTCGGCCCCCGGAGGGATGGTCACGGCCTCAGGAGCCTCCAGCTCCACCCTCTCGGCCGTGCTCACCCCCTCCAATGGTAGCTCTTCCACTCCCCATCGCAGGATCCCCCGACTCAAGTCGATTTTACAACCGCTGGCAGTCAACAAATCCAACCCTATTAAGCATGGGTCGCACACCTCCGCCACCCAAACCTCTATCTCTTTCCTTACCGATCCCAACTTGAGGGTCACAAAACCACGCCCTATGATCGGAGCCGTTGCCCCGGTAGCCAACTGCAAACTATGATTTTCCAGACGCTGGATTTTACCCCAGCCGTCTGCACTCGAATTAAGGACCACGGGGCTGATGATCGTGGCGCTGGCTCCCGTGTCCACCACGGCGTCTACCCCCACGCCGGCAATTTTGCACCGAATTGTCAAACTACCCGTCCCAATTCGGCCACAATGAATGACCTGTCGCGTCAACGAGGGCTTCTCCCCATCCCCTACTGCCGAACACCGCCCTGCATGCCCGGCACGTTCTAGTTTCCCGGGCCCTGGCGGGGGGGGGGGGGGGGGGGGTGTCTGAGGTCGGCTAGGCCGATCTATACGGGGCGGAGTTGAGGGCATTGGTTGGCGGGAAACGTCCCGGCGCGGAGCTCGACACTCCCATGCACGGTGACCCTGTAACGAACTCAAGCAGACTCCATCGTGCCGGAAGCGGAAAGCGCGTTTATTGACGCGGTGATGATTCACTCGTGTCTGACGAATAAGCGCGTCCGATAAACCACAACAACAATGCAAATACAAGTCAGAACTCAGAATAATACGTTACATCCTCCTTTCTTTCAAGGAAGCCACTTTAAAGGAAACCAGCAAAGCAAATAACTCTATAAAGTAAAACTTACAATGAATTAATTAACAAACAGCATCACATTCAGATCACGTGAATCAATTGATTTAAATTTAAAGATCCAGATGTCTGGGAGGGTTAACCGCTCTGCCGCTCCTTGTGATGAACTTGGTATTTCTGGGAGATGCAGTGGCTCGAGGCGATGACACTGTTGGGAGACTTTGGGATTCAGATGCTTGCTCACTTGGACTTGGGGACTTGCAGCAGTGCCCCACTGGGGTGTCCTGTTGAGTGGTGGGATCAGGGAAGTCCCTCATGTCCTGGGAAGAGTAAAAGCGAGAGAGTGGCTGACTTCCCACCGGGCCAACATTGGCTGAATGAGGCACTCTGCGGAGATGGAGCCTGTTACGCCGGTACACATTGTTTGGGGTCCTCAGCAAATATGACCGGGGGCTGTTGTGGCGCGCCTCAACTACAGCCGGAATCCAATGCCTGGCCTCCGGGTTTGGCAACATCCTAACACTGTCTCCCGGCTGGAGCGGTGGCAAATCTGACATAGATGGCTTGTCATGATAGTATTTTTGTTTCTCCTTCTGTGTGTCAAGGCGTGATCTCACAAGGTGATGGTCATACCGCGCAGGCATGAGAAGAGTGCGGTTGCAAGGCAGTGTGTTTCTGGGGCGTCTTCCCATTAGGAGCTGAGCCGGGGACAAGTTTATTCCTTCAAGTGGAGTGGTGCGGTAGTCTAGCAGGGCTAAGTACTTATCTGCTGACTTCTTCCAGAGCCTTTTCACTGTCTGGATCGCTCTTTCTGCCTCTCCATTGGCACGTTGGTGCTTGGGGGACACAATGTCGTGAGTTATGCCATATTCTTTGCAAAACTGAGAAAATTCCTCTGACGTGTACTGACTTCCGGAATCGCTTCGCAGCTTCTCTGGAATACCATGTCGACAAAACTGCTGCTTGAGAGCTTCGATTACAGAGCGAGCTGTAATGTCCTTGAGGCAATCCACCTCCACAAACTTGGAGTAATAATCGACCGTGAGCAAATACTGCTTTGATTCGAAGTCAAAAACGTCGCTTCCAACTTCGATGAATGGAAGATCAGGCGTGTAAGTCGGCAAGAGAGGCTCCCGTTGCTGAGCGCTTTGATACTCTGCACACTTGCAACAATTCCGTACAGTTTCTTCGATGTCAGAGTTCATTGAGGGCCAATATATGACCTCGCGAGCACGCTGCTTACACTTGTTCACTCCGAGGTGCGATTCATGAATCAAGCTCAGCATTCTGGGTCTGAGGCTTGGTGGGATGACAAGGCGCATGCCTTTGTAGACAACACTGTCTGAGACTGCCAATTGCGTTCTGGAGTCAAAGTACGGACGGACCTGTGCTGGGACTTCCTTTCGGGAGTCAGGCCATCCACTTGCAATGACACCGCAGAGAAGGCTCATTTGACTCAGAGTAGCTTCCTGGATTTCGAGGTATTTCCCACTCGTGATCGCAAGGAACTGGAACATGTTCACAGGCTCAAGGTCTTTCCCAGCTTCTGAGTCGGTGTCCGGTAGAGGTGCACGGGACAATGTGTCGGGGAGCACCATCTCAGAACCACGGCAGTAGTTAACCTCCAAGTCATACCGTTGAAGCTTGAGCAACATACGCTGTAAACGCATGGGAGAAGATGGAGAGGCTTCTTGAAGATTTCCTCAAGGGGTTTATGGTCATTATATACCACTACTGATTTTCCAAAGATATAGTAGTGAAATGCTTCTGTTGCATGGACGATTGAGAGCATTTCCTTCTCAATCATAGCGTAGCGACACTCAGTATCGGTCATACTGCATGATGTGAACGCTATAGGGTTGCCATTCTGGAGCAAACAGGCTCCTACAGCGTTTTGGCTGGCATCGGCTTGTATTTCAACTGGCTGACTTACATCGTAGTACTGAAGGACCGGGGCCGAAATACATGCTTGCTTCAGCTTCTTGAAGGACAGCTCCTGAGCTGACTGCCAGGAGAACTCCACGTCCGCCTTGCAGAGATCACGGAGAGGCTTGCTTGTGTCACTTAGGTTGGGAATAAACTTCCCTAAATACTGAACGAATCCAAGGAAACGCTTGACGCCTTGTTTGTCTGTTGGACGTGGCATTTTCTCAACTGCCTTCGTCTTGAATGGATCTGGTAGCACTCCTTCTGCAGTAAGCAGGTGGCCTACATAAGGGACTGAGGTTTGCCGGATGAGGCATTTTCGGAAGTTTAGTTGCAGGTTATAACTTGTAGCTCGTTGCATAACTCGCTTCAGTTCACAGTCGTGGTGGGTGATGTCACGACCAGCAACTAAAATGTCATCCATTACCGCTGTTGCCCATTCTATCCCTTCTAGCATCTGGTCCATGATTCGCTGGAATATCTCCGGCGAGCACCTCAATCCATAAGGGAGACGCAGCCAGCGGTATCTCCCTACAGGTGTATTGAACGTGGTCAAGAATGAAGAAGGCTCGTCAAGGCGAATTTGCATGAACCCACTGCGGGCGTCAAGCACAGAAAATACTTTGGCTCCAGGGATTTGAGCCAAAACTTCCTGAACAGTTCTCATTGGGTAGTGCTCACGTTTTGTGCACTTGTTTAAGTCTTTGGGGTCTATACAGATGCGGACTTTGCCGTTGCGAAGAGCTACTACCATGGAACTCACCCACTCAGTCGGTCGTTCTACCTTCGCGATGTGACCTTCGGTGACCATCTCTTGTAGCTTGTCAACTATTTGCTCTCTCAATGCTGCAGGCTGTCTGCGAGGAGCGTGAACTACTCCCTGTGACCCTTCTACAAGCTTGATCCGATAAGTTCCGGGAAGAGTTCCAGTTGTCTTGGCAACTTCTGGAAACTCAGAGATTACTGCTTCCTGAGACACATTGACTAGAGGCTGAACAAGAGACAACTTATCGAGCTTGACAATGAGGCCTAGGGCTTCCGAGGTAGCGCCTGACATTACATTCTCCTGATCGAGGTCAATGACCTCAAAACTGGCTCTAACGGTCTTGTTTTTGTGAGAGAGAGGGAGTGTCACGGTACCGACAGGATGGATAGTATGGTTCGAGTATGTTTTAAGAACTTTATGCGACGATTGTAGATCGCCTGCGAGGTGCTGGACTAACTGGTAGTCGTTGAGTGTTAGTGTGTTGCACCTTGCACCCGTGACAATCCGGAACCGAGTCGGCTGACCCAGCAACGTGACGGTCTGTGCCCACTTGTCATGAGTAGCCGTATTGATGCTTGGTTGTAGAGCGGAGATCCTGAAAATTTCAGATTCCTTGACGAGTTCTTGAGGAAGATCTACATGATCTAGACTGGTCTCCTCATCAAGGGACTTTAGGTCGCGCAGTCTCTTCCGACACGCCGCAAACCAGTGACCAGGCTTCTTGCAGTAGGAGCAGCTAGAATTAATTGCTGGACACTTGGCTTGCCTGTGCACTGACTGGCCACATTTGCTGCAGGGACCGTCATTCCGAAACCGATTCTCAGCTTTGAACAGCTCGGTGGCTTGTGTATGCCTATCAGGCTTGCTCTTACAACGTTGAGTCTGGTGCTGAGTTCGTTCGTTTTCAGATCTGAGGGCTGAGATGAGAGCATCTTCATCTCGGACTATTCTCATATGTTTCTGCGAGAGCTCTAGCTGTTGGCCAATTTCTATAGCTTTAGCTAGTGAGAGCTCCTCACCCCTATCGAGTACTTTCTCTTGGACCCTCTTATCATGGCTGCCATCAATGATGCAATCGACGATTATGTCGTCTGGGTCTTGGTAATCGCAATCCATGAGAATTATCCTCAGATCTTTTATGAAATGATCAAAAGACTCACCACTCCGCTGGCGCCTTTGTTTCAGTCGGTGTCTGGCAACTCTTTTGTTCTTTCTGGGCTGCACATAGTTCTGGAATTTGTTCAGCACTTCCTGTGGGTCGTCTTTCTCTCCTTCCTCCCAAGATAGAGTTTGGTAGATTTGACGACCTTGTTCGCCGATCCACGTTCCGAGCCATCCTGCTTGACGAGGCTTCGTTATGTCTGCGAGCGGCCCTGACAAGACAAAACTGACGTGATTTCTGAACCGGCAAAACTCCTGGTAGAGATCCAGACTCTCCCAGTCGATCGAGGGATGATCAAAGTTTGGAGATGCCATATTTATGGAGACGAATGGCGGCTTATGGCGTGAATATCAACGAACTTCTGACACCATGTAACGAACTCAAGCAGACTCCATCGTGCCGGAAGCGGAAAGCGCGTTTATTGACGCGGTGATGATGCACTCGTGTCTGACGAATAAGCGCGTCCGATAAACCACAACAACAATGCAAATACAAGTCAGAATAATACGTTACAACCCATCCGAGCACAATTATAGCACCTCACCTGGTAAGGTGCTTGCCTCCGGTATTCCAAATTCCCCCCCCTGTATGTCCGAATTGGGGTACTCTGTCGGGGACTACCGGGTGCCACCGCTGGGGCCGCCTGCCATGGTCCAGGTCCCGCCAGGCGCCGATCCACTAACCTCCGGACCATGCTCTCCAGGTCAGGGCCCCCGTCGGGGGCGGGCCCCCTTGGGGGGCCGCCCCCCATCACGGGCCCCATCTGACGCACCGCCACTGCGTGGCGCTCGCCTCCCCGGGCCAGGGGCCTCGCTGCTTCCCAACGGGCTGCAGCGTCGGCCGCCTGACTCATGGTTTGCGGGCGCCACATGGCGAGCTGTTGCCGGAGCTCCAGATCCGGAAGGGCCTGAATAAAGTGATCCAGCGCCAGGCTTTCCTGGGAACTCGCTGCCATGTCCGCGTGTGCAATCCCGACCGCAGAGCGAATATCGTGAGCAAGTTCCCCGATAGTCTCCTGGGGCTTGCGTTTTCGCTGCGCAAGTTGGGCTTTAACAAGCTCGCTTTGCTGTTCAATGCCGAACCGATTAATTAATGCCGCACGGAGAGCTGGCAGGGTGAGAGCACCCGGTGGTAAAGCTGTCAGCACCTCCGCCGCCGCACCGCGCAGTGCCCCCACCAGGTGTACTCCACCTTCGTCCGGATTCCAACCGTTGCCTTTACACACGTACTCAAACTGCGCCAGGTACGCCCTCAAATCACTCTTGCCGTCATACGGCGCGAGTGGGACCTTGTGGGCGCCCGAAGGTCGGACCCCGCGCGTCACTCCTTGCGGGATCAACGCGGGACCAACCCGTTCGGGCTCCCACAGTACGTTATTCCCGGGGGGCTCCCGCGCGTCCCCCGTCCCTCCAAACACTACCCCTCCTGGTGTCGATGCCTGGGTCGCCCCTCAGCAACCCGCTACCCACGCCATACCCCCACATCCTTGCTCACCAGCAACCCCCTCACTCCCCATAGCCAAACCTCCTTGCACACCTCCCCTGTCCATCCACTCCGGACCGGTCATACATCTTACCATTGGTCCCTCACGAACACCCGGGTCTACACCACCCCCCAAGCCGACTGACTCTCCCCTCACATCATATACATTGCCACTTACCTCCGTACCTCGTCGTCGCACCTCCTCTGCCACCTGCAAACTTTTTATTTGGTTAGTGAGCACCTCATCATGATTTGAACACAGACCTTGTACATATTCCATGACTTCCTCCTTTATCTCCCTCTTAGTTTCCCTCCGTCTCTTCTTAATTTCACTCACCCCCTCTTCCACCTCCTCTAATTTTTCCTTTACCTCCTTCATCTCCCGGTGCACCCCCTCTATCTCTTCCTCTAACGCCACCTTAACCGTTTCGATGTGCGTCCTCACCTCTCGGTCCTTCGTCTCCATCACTTCTGTCACCTCCTCCAACTTCTTCGTCAACCCCTCATGTACCATCTGACATTCCTTTTGTGTTGCTATTAATTCGTTTTTAATGTCCTTTTGTGTCGCTTTCAAACCCCCGATGATTGCAGTGTTCTTTTCCACTTGGTCCGCTAGTTCCCTTTGTCCGACTGTCAGCTGTTCTACTCCCTTCGTCAGATCTTCTATTCCCCCCTGTAACCGAGCCGTATTGTTCCTCACCTCTTTCTCCATGCGCTTCTCACCTCGCTTTACCTCCTCGCGTAGCCCCGAGACCTCCTCACCCACACCTCGTCGTATCTCCTCCTTCATCTCCTCCCTTTCTTTTGTAGATGCCACCCTCATCTGTCCCAATTCATCCCTCTGAGCATCCAGTTTGGTTTCTACCCCGATTTTTACCTCCTCCAGCTGCTCTCCCATTTGTTTAATTTCTCGGGCGGATTGCTCCCCTATTTCCCGCAATTTGTCCTCCATCCTATTTTCTAACCCCATTAACCCATTTTTCACCTCTTTTATCCCGTTGTCTAACCCCTCAAAATTTTTGTCTAACTTCCCAAATTTCTTGTCTAACCCCTCACCGGTACCCCTCGCTTCGTCCCTCATTACCCCCATTTGGCCCTCCAATCGCTCACCCAATCTGGCTTCCATTTGCTCACTATTCTTGTCCATAAGGGCCTTCATTTGGATCATAAAGAGATTCCAATCCACCACTGGCGCTGCTACGGTCGCGGGTGCGGCAAAATTTGGTGCCGCTACACCCACATGCGCAAGGACGCCATTTTGCGCGCCTGATACTCCCTCAACCGCCTCCTCATTGCTCCCCTCCATTTGATCCTGGGTTACTCCTAACCCCTCTATCTCTCCCACCGGCATCCCGTCACCTTGACCAGCCATGGCGCGATTTCAAAATTCGGGTTTTGTAAAACAAAACAAATTTCGGCCGCTCCAAATTTTGACCAAATTTTTTTTTTTTTTAGATGTTTTAAAAATTTGGTTCGGGCCCCGAATCCCACTCCTGACACCAATTGTTACTGATCGCGGATTAAGATGTTATTTACCGAGCGGTGGTATTGCTGCGACCGTTACAGGATCCCTGACTCACCCGATTCACCCAGGACTTTGGCCGGATCGCACCGCAGCTGCTCAATGAGGGGAAAAGACTAAAACGACGAATGCAAAGAGGAAAAGGAATAAAACGAATAGACGGACAGAAGAGTAATTGGATTTATTATTTACACAAGCAAAAAGGAGCAATCAAGGTTTATTTACAACACATAAGACGCAGGTGACACAGTGCAAATTTTAGCTTACCTACAGACTTAATTAAATACCCAGGGACAGAACAAACAAAACAAACTCACGTACACAAGAAGGGTGGAAAGGCAGGAGGTGGATGGCTGGAGGGAGAGGAAAGGTCCAAGGGGGTCCTGCAGCTCAACCGGCGCATTTAGCAGCCGCCGTTCCTTTTCGGTCCTGCTCCAAACCGCCGTTCAGGCCCCCTTTGGTTGTTGGCTGTTCTTGCTGCTGCGGCCTCCGCGGCGTTTCCAGGACTTGTCTGACTCGTTGGTCCACACCCTCAACTCTTTCTTGGTCCCTCACTCTTTACCACCGACTCCTCACCGCAACCAACGCAACCAACTGACCACCGACTCTACTGACTGACTCTTCACCACTCTCCACTTGACGACCGACTCTCAACCAACTCAGACCAACTCACAACTCACTTCCGTTCGCGCCTTTTATAGCGCCTCCAGCGATTCAGCCGCCGGCGTTTTGGACACGCCCATCGGGGTGCTCACCTCGGCCCTGGTTGGTCGCGCGACCCTCGGGCTCCGCCCTGGATGACGACGGGCGGGCACGCCCCTCTTCCCCTCTATGACGAGGTGGAGACACGCCTTTCTTCCCCGACTCGAGCCTCGTGGTCAATAGCGGTTATTGGAGGGGAGGTGATTGAGAATCGAGGGCTCAGCAATGACGAAAGGGGATGTGATAGGAAATGGAGATTTTGGGGATTGGAAGGAAAGGGGATCTATTCTCTTTCACTGGTGCAATGGAGTACTTCAATTAATGGGAGACACAGCCTTACCCTAGAACACAGAATAAGAGATAACTATCAACAGGGGTATTCTATTACTTGGCTGACGTGTATGCTTGTGGACTAATTATGGGATGCCCTTTCACCTTTACACAGCTCCAGAGGTAGGGGGGCGCAGAATAAACAATAATAATAATAATACAGCACACAATCAAAAAATATACAGTCCTCATCTCCGCAACAATATGTTCTTCCTTTGTTCGCACCAGACTCTGCGGAGCCAAGACTCTCTCAATTCTGCTTGGAGACTTCAAGGACATGTGAAAGTCATTCACTTTATACATTTACTGATTCAAACTTTTAAATATCAAACTTAGAAATACCTGAATTTTGCAAGCACATCAAATTCCAAATCTGCATGTTATCTGTAATTCATTCATCTTTAACATTATTGTTTTCACAGGACCTGAGTGTTCTGCCAGTTGATGCCAGGGTATCATACCATATTGCAAATTGACACAATAGTAACATGAGACTTAATAAGTCATGTTAAAACTTAAAACAGGCATGCAATTAAATAAGAAAGTCCTTAATTAATCAATAGGAATTCACTTCACAATTTGTCATACTTGAAAAACCATACGTAGTTTTGTCAAGATTTAAAACTCAGAAGTCCAATCTGTTGCATGCGGAACTTTGTTGCCTCAGGGAAATCACTCGGTAGCTATGACAACCACATTCTTTGTCAACCTGCAAGCTCATCTTTTCCCTCATAAAAGATCATTATAATATACTTTATGTGTGTATGTATGTATGTATGTATGTATGTGTATATATATATATATATATATATATATATATATATATATATATATATATATATATATATATATATATATATATATATATATATATATATATATATATATACATATATATATATACAATATATATACAGTATATATAGAACCTATGGATATTGTGTAGTGCAAGAGGTATAAACCTCTTGTTATATATATTATATATATATAATATATATATATATATATATATATATATATATATATATATATATATACATATATATAACCTATGGATATTGTGTAGTGCAAGAGGTATAAACCTATATACTGTAGTGGCTACCGCTGGTTTTCACAATCGCCTTGCACCTATCAAGGACGCGGAGCGATCACCATGCCGGGCTCGTCCAGGACGCCCGGGCAGGCCCGCGCTCAACTTGCCAGGCCTTGGTCGGGACGCCCGGGCATGCCCGGGCATGCCCGGGCAGGCTCGCCCTCAACTTGCCAGGCCGCAGCCAGGACGCTGGGCCACGCCCCCTCTCGCCTTTCCTGGGCAAACGCTCCGGGATAATATGTATACATATTGCTGCCCGATAAACGGGCTTTTCAGAGTGCCTGAGTGTTTGGTTTGAATAAAGCAACTCGGATGAATTCCAGCTTTTTGTCGCGTCCATTCTTCCGATTGACGTGGGAGCCCCAGCTCCTTCATTGGTGACCTACCGACATGGACACGGCAGTCGCCCTTAAACTGCCTACCTTCTGGGAGGCTCACGCGGCGGTTTGGTTCGCACAGGCGGATTCCCTGTTCACCCTGCGAGGCATCACGGCCGACGACACCCGCTTCCACCATGTGGTAGCAGCGCTCGGTTCGGCCACCGCGGCCCGCGCCCTGAGCCTCCTCGAGAGCCCGCCAGCCGCTGACAAATACGGCGCGATTAAGAAGCTTCTCCTCGACGCTTTCGCCCTCCCAGCGGCGGAACGCGCACGGCGCCTGCTCGACCTGCCCGAGCTCGGCGACACGCGCCCTTCTGAGCGAATGGACTACATGCTTTCATTGCTCGGCGAGCACTCTCCGGCATTCCTGTTCCGGGAGCTGTTCCTCCGTCAGCTGCCTAACCCGGTACGCCTCGCCCTGGCAAGCACGACGATCACAGATCCACGGGCCCTTGCCAGAGAAGCCGACAAGATCTCCGCCGCAGGTCAGCGCATCGCAGCGGCGACATGGGACCCACCGCCGTCCGACGCAACACCCATGGCGCCCGAGCACCCAGCACGGTCGACGACCGAACTGCCGATGCAATTGGCGGCCGCTACACCGAGCCGACCACCTCCAGCACGACGACCGGGGCCTCCACCTGACCAAGCGTGGTGTTACTATCATGCCAGGTTCGGACAGAAGGCCCGGGCATGCCGACCCCCGTGCACCTTCGGCAGGCCGGGAAACGGCGCTCATGGCTGGTAATGAACGCCGGCCACACGGGCAACTTACTGTTCATCACGGATAAAGCGTCTGGACGGCGCTTCTTGTGCGACACCGGCGCCCAACTGAGCGTCATACCCGCCTCTGACCAGGACAGGCAGTCCGCGGTTTGCGGCCCCTCCTTGGTTGCGGCCAACGGATCGACCATCCGCACCTTCGGCCCGCGCAACGTCACCCTCTGCTTCGGCGGCCAACGCTTTGCTTGGACGTTTGTAACCGCAAACGTGCCCATGGCTCTGCTAGGCGCCGACTTCCTCTGCGCACACGGACTGCTGGTGGACGTCCAATGGCGTCGTTTAATCAACGCCGAAACCTTCAGCTCCCTGGTATGCACATTGAGCAGCTCCGCGCCGACCGAGCTGGCATGCGCCGTCCCGGCGGCGAACGAGTTTGCTCGCCTGCTCACGGAGTTCCCGGCCCTCACGCGGCCGACGTTTTCGGCCGTCGCAGTACGGCATGGGATCGAGCACCACATACCAACCACGGGCCCGCCGGTCTACGCCAGGGCCCGCCGCCTCGACCCAGCCAAGCTCGCCGTGGCGAAGGCCGAATTCGACGCGTTGGAGCACCTCGGCATCGTGCGGCGCTCCGATAGCGCGTGGGCCTCGCCACTGCACATCGTGCCAAAGCCGGGGGGTGGATGGCGCCCGTGTGGCGACTACCGCCGTCTCAATGACGCAACCACCCCCGACAGGTACCCGATCCCGCATATCCAAGACTTCTCCGCCCGTCTGGCGGGACGGGTCATTTTTTCGAAAATTGATCTCATACGGGGAACTCACCAGGTACCTGTCAGGGCGGCCGACGTCCCTAAAACGGCAGTCATCACGCCGTTCGGCTTATTCGAATTCTTGCGGATGCCGTTTGGTCTCAAGAACGCGGCTCAGGCGTTCCAGCGCTTGATGGACGGCGTGCTGCGTGACCTGCCGTTCCTTTTCGTTTACCTGGACGACATCCTCGTCACCAGCACGTCCCGGGCCGAGCACCTCCTCCACCTCCGAACACTGTTCGGGCGCCTCAGCGAGCACAGCCTCATCGTCAACCCGGCCAAATGCCACTTCGGCACGATGGCCGTTGATTTTTTGGGCCACCACATCACCAAGAATGGGGCCGTGCCGCTGCCAACCAAGGTCGAGGCCATCACCACGTTCCCGCGTCCCCGCACCATAAAGGCCCTGCAGGAATTCCTGGGAATGGTGAATTTTTATCACCGCTTCGTGCCCCGCGCTGCTCAACTCATGCGGCCCCTCTACGAAGCCCTCCGGGGCAAGCCGGCCAAGCACGACATCGCCTGGTCCGCAGCAATGGATGCGGCCTTCCAAAGCTCAAAGCGGGCCCTCGCCGACGCAACACTGCTCGCTCACCCGGTGCTCAACGCTCCCATCGCCCTCACCACGGATGCCTCCGACTACGCGGTGGGCACCGTACATGAGCAATGGGTGAACAGGGTTTGGCAGCCACTCGCTTTTTTCAGCCGGCAGCTCCGGCCGAACGAGCTCAAATACAGCACGTTTGACCGGGAGCTCCTCGGTCTACACCTGGCCGTCCGCCATTTCCGCCACCTCCTGGAGGGCCGACCTTTCACGGCGTTCGTCGACCACAAGCCGTTGGTTTACGCCATGGCCAAGGTCACGGAGCCGTGGTCGGCCCGCCAACAGCGCCACCTCTCCGCCGTGTCGGAGTTTACCACGGACATCCGGCACGTCGCCGGCAAAAACAACGCCGTGGCCGACTGTCTTTCCCGGGCCAGCGCGAACGCGGTCCACCTGGGCGTGGACTTTGCGCTTATGGCGGCGGACCAAACCACCGACACCACGGTGCAAGCCCTCCGGGCGGCGGACACAGGCCTCCGCCTGGCCGACATCCCCTTCGCGGACACTGTCCTGCTCTGCGACATCTCCCAAGGCCAGCCTCGCCCCATCGTGCCCGTCACCTGGCAACGCCGCATCTTCGCCTCCCTCCACGGCCTTTCCCACCCGGGCCGGAAAGCTTCCCAGAAGCTGGTGTCGGCGCGATTCGTCTGGCACGGCCTTCGTCGGGACGTCCGCGATTGGACCAGCACCTGCACGGCCTGCCAACGGGCCAAGGTCCACCGACACACCCAGGCCCCGCTGGCACCTTTCACCGTGCCCGAACGACGTTTCGACCACGTCAACGTGGATCTGGTGGGCCCCCTCCCCCCGTCACGGGGGTTCACACACCTGCTCACCATGGTGGACAGGACCACCAGGTGGCCGGAGGCCGTTCCCCTCGTCTCCACCACCACCGCCGACGTGGCGCAGGCTTTCATCGCCACCTGGGTCACCCGCTTTGGCGCACCAGCGGACATCTCATCAGACCGCGGACCACAGTTCACCTCCGAGCTGTGGGGCGCGGTCGCCCGCAACCTGGGGGTCAAGCTCCACCGTACTACGGCCTACCACCCCCAAGCAAACGGGTTGTGCGAGCGATTCCACCGCTCCATGAAGGCCGCGCTCATGGCCGGCCTTCAAGACGGCGGTTGGGCTGACCGGCTGCCGTGGGTCCTTTTGGGCCTCCGCACGGCCCCCAAGGAGGACCTCCAGGCATCCACCGCCGAGCTTGTCTATGGCCAGGCGCTACGCGTCCCGGGCGAATTCGTGCCCGACGCCACCAGTCCCTGGTCCGCAGCTCACCAGCGCTCGGACCTCCAGGAGGCCGCCCGACGGTTTGCCCCCGTGCCAACATCCCACCACGGTGACCCCCAGTCCTACGTCCCCCCAGCACTTCGCACAGCGGAGTATGTTTTTGTGCGTCACGACGCACATCGGGGGCCACTCCGGCCGCCGTACGACGGGCCCTTCCGGGTGCTGCGACGGGACGACAAGTCGTTCGTCATCGACATCGGCGGCAGGTCGGACCGGATTGCGGTGGACCGCCTTAAGCCGGCGCACGTGGACGTCGACCACCCACCACGGGTGGCCCTTCTGCCGCGGCGAGGCCGCCCCCCGTCCACGGTGCCCCCCACTCGACCACCCACCACCACACCGGACCCCCTCCCACGACCCGCCAGGGGTCGCTTCGGCCGGGTCATCAGGACCCCCCTCAAATTGACCCTGCCGGTGCAAGTCGATTCTGGGGGGACGTGTGTAGCGGCTACCGCTGGGTTTTCACAATCGCCTTGCACCTATCAAGGACGCGGAGCGATCACCATGCCGGGCTCGTCCAGGACTCCCGGGCAGGCCCGCGCTCAACTTGCCAGGCCTCGGTCGGGACGCCCGGGCAGGCTCGCCCTCAACTTGCCAGGCCGCAGCCAGGACGCTGGGCCACGCCCCCTCTCGCCTTTTCTGGGCAAACGCTCCGGGATAATATGTATATATATTGCTGCCCGATAAACGGGCTTTTTAGAGTTCTGAGTGTTTGGTTTGAATAAAGCAACTCGGATGAATTCCAGCTTTTTGTCGCGTCCATTCTTCCAATCGACGTGGGAGCCCCAGCTCCTTCAATACTGTACATACCATTACAAAAGATTTTTACTGAGAATATATTAGATCAGAGAGCCAAAGATAAATATCCTACCAGACTACATGCACGTGGCGGATATTTGGAATAAACTTATAGGATTTTTACACTTGAGACTCACTTTTATCAAACCCTAATAAGTTATAAGCGTTATTTGATTCAGTGTTTAATTATTGTTCTTTTGAAAGATTTACTGAGAAACATGTTGTAGATGAATCGTGAGTGAAAATACAAGAAGGTACACGCGAATGACCATCCCCCATAGGTCACGAAGGCAAAAGTGGGAGGAGACACACCTTACAAATATTTACATCTAATTTATGAAAACAATGGTCGTTTCAGACCTCGTACTGAGACGATTTGTCACAACGAAAACTTGTTTACCAAGCGCATTGGCAAGCAAGCATCGATTGTAATTAGTTTTACCAAACACAAAGGAAATTGTAAACCAGTTAAATGAATGCTAATTACTTCAAATAACTTTTTTTTCTTTTTTTTTTTCTTTTTTGTATACAAGATCGAGGCTCGTGAAAGAGCGAACATTAATCACACAGAAAGACAAACCGACACATAAAACATATAACATCGGGAGCGGTAGACAAGATGGGGAGAGAGGGGGAAGGACACAAACACAACATTTGAGAGAAGGGACCGAGAGACATGGAGACATCGAGAGATCTGTGAGAGGGAGAGGGCATTGGGGGGTGGGCATGGGAAGGGGGGGGGGGGGGGTGGGAGAGGTATAAAACATATGGACACTGCCAAGACTTCCAGGAAAGAAGTTGGAATTTCAAACAAGGTGGATCTGGGGTGAATTAGCGGGGGTAGAAAAGATCAAGGTTTTGGATGGGGGAAGATAAGAGATGGTGGTGAACAGCTGTTTTAAAGACCTGGAGGGAGGAGTGGGATTGAAGGGAGTGAGGGAGTTTGTTCCAGACGCGGGAGAAAACAAGAATGAAAGAGTGAAGGTGAGCAGAGAGCTGAGATTTCGGCAGTTTAACCATCAGAGGGTTGCTGGCAGATCTTGTGCGACCTGTAGGAATATTTGGGGGACAGAGCACAGAGAGAGCTGGGGGTGCAAGGCCGGAGAGGAGTCGGTAGAAGACAGAAAGACCACCTACCTGCCTGCGGTGAGTGAGTGAAAGGCCCTCAGAGATAGCTTCATCGTGGGAGATTCCAATAATTCTGAAAGCTTTGGTTTTAACAGCGTGAAGCCGAGCTAGGTGTGAGGCAGGAGCACCGGCCCATAGGGGAGAACAGTATTCCATTGAGCTGCGGATGAAAGCCTTGTATGTGGTGAGGAGCTCAGGTGTGCCGAGGAAGGACTTCGCACGACGGAGGATGCCCAGTCGGAGGCCAGCTTGGAAATGTGGTTTTCCCAAGAAAGATCATGGCAGATAGTGAGACCCAAAAGCTTGAGCGACAGAACTTCTTGGAGAGGATTGTTGAGAAAGTGGATGGGAGGGTTGTCCAGTCGATCTTTTCGGAGAGACATAGTAAGAGTGTGAGATTTGTCAGGATTGAAAGACATGTTCCACTTGTTTGACCAGTCTGTGATTTTGTCCAGGTCTGCAGAGAGTGAGGAGGCTGCAGACTGCCGATCTGAGGGAAGAGGAATGGAGCGGCAGAGAGTGGAGTCATCAGCAAAGAGATAGAGAGGATTTTCAAGAGAGTCAGAGAGATCATTGATGAAGACCAGAAAAAGCACAGGGCCCAGAACACTGCCTTGGGGAACTCCAGCCTGAACAGGTAGAGGCGATGAGAGAAACCCATTCAGGGCCACACGTTGACGACGACTAGAGAGGAAGTCCGCCAGCCATGCGTGGAGATTTCAATTGAAACCAAAGGAGGAGAGTTTGGTGAGCAGAGCGGGGTGCCAAACCGTATCGAAGGCACTTGATATGTCGAGGGAGACAGCTCTAATTTCCTGTTTGACATTGAGGACCTCCATCCATTGTTGAGACAGCAGAAGCAGCATGTCCAGAGTAGAGTGACCTGAGTAGTGTAATAATGTTGCTTCTGGGACACCTCCGTTTAACATGGGAAATCCCTATCTAATGTCATTTACCCCCTTGTCTTTTTCAAAAATCATAAACACCTCTATTTCTCCCACCCTCATCTTTATGAACCTTTTGTCTGTAGTACCTATCCTTAATGTTGTTCATTAGACCACTCAAACACTACAAATATTTGTTTTCTCTTATAGACCTATCATCCTTCTTCTACATATCATCTGGCAGATTAATCTTTGACCCATTCACTTCCATATTAATTCTTTCCCTCCCTCATTGACCCTAAACACCTATATTTCTCTCACCCTGTTCTTTACGAACCTTCTAACCTTTTGACATGTTATCCTTATTCATTAGACCACTTAAACACCTGTGATCCTTCTGACCTCATGGACCTTTTAACCTTTTACTCTTAATATCATCTGGTGAATATAACCCACTCAAACAACGACCCTACAAATATTTGTTTATGCGTGGGAAATAATTTAATTCTCCTCCAACTTCCATCACCATACTCAAACCTTTTTTTATTAATTCTTCGCTTTTGAGAAATGACGTTGTTTCAATGACTTGGATAACTTCCCAGAAAGATTTCATTGTCTTATTTCCTGTTATTCACACACGCTCAGGGCTTCCCCGAAATGACTGCATGTCGTCATTTCAAGAAAATACATTTTGTTCATTATAAAAGAACGTGTTCAATTCAATTTTGATCATTGGGGATCGACATGTCTTACTACTCCATCCTTTACTCTGATAAAGAAGAAGAATACTCACCAAGGTAAGTTTCATTTAAAATTAAAGTGTTTAAAGCTTTGTATGGGATTAATTATACAACAAATGACTTAATATTCCTTTATCTTTACAGCAATGCGAATATCCTGGCAGAACTTCAAACTGGTTGGAATGAAAATACTGCAGAATCTCAAGAGTTGCAAAACGAAATGAACTTGAACAACTTGCCTGTTTCACCATTCTTGGAAGATTCATATGCAAGGTAAGATACTAAATATTAATACATTTGTGTTAAACGACGCTGCCTTAGTGTGTGTGTGTGTGTGTGTGTGTGTTCGTGTGTGTATGTGTTTGTGTGTGTTCGTGTGTGTATGTGTGTGTGTATGTATCTGTGAATGTGTGTGTGTATGTGTATGTGTGTGTTCTTGTGTGTATGTATCTATGAATGTGTGTGTGTGTGTGTGTGTGTGTGTGTGTGTGTATGTGTGTGTGTGTATGTATCTGTGAATGTGTGTATGTGTTTGTGTGTGCGTTCGTGTGTGTATGTGTGTGTGTGTATGTATCTGTGAATGTGTGTGTGTATGTGTATGTGTGAATGTGTATGTGTGTGTATGTGTGTGTATGTGTGTGTGCGTGTGTGTGATGTTTTGTCAAGCTTACTTCAACATAGTAATTTCTCCTTATTTTGTTTGCAGCCTTGAAGACCAAAGCTTGGAGTGGGACGATTTTGATTTTCCAAAGAGTGGTTATTTCCCGTCAACATGTGGTACCCTAAATTTTCAACTCGACCACTTGAACACAAAGCTCGATTTTTTAGAGGTATGTATCCCAATATCCTCATATCCTTGTGTGTGTGTGTGTGTGTGTGTGTGTGTATGTGTGTGTGTGTGTGTGTGTGTATGTGTGTATGTGTGTATGTGTGTGTGTGTGTGTGTGTGTGTAATATTTTCTCTCCCCTCTTGTCCTCTTGCCTTTGACAGAAAGAGATTCCAAACCTGAAGATATCTGCTGCTGTTGAAACTACCTTTGTCTTATGTTGGGAAGAAATTGATGACTTATGCTGGGGAGAAGTTGAATGTATACCTCAAGAAAAATGTTTTAATAATATAAAGATTTTAATGTTTTCAATATTTATATATATTTGTTTTGTTTACAATTATTTAATTCTTAATTACAAAAAGAGAATAAAGGAGGGAACGGGGAGGTGCACCCCTGCCAAAGACCCTTCACCCCCCTCATCCCACCCCTCCCCTCCCCTTGTGTGTGTGGGGAAGGTGGGGGTGGGATGAGGGGGGTGAAGGGTCAAGGGTGGGGGTGCACGGAGGGTGGGGGATGATGGGTGTGGTCTGTGTGGGCGGGGTCTGTGTGGGCGGGGTCTGTGTGGGCGGGGTCTGTGTGGGCGGGGTCTGTGTGGGCGGGGTCGGTGTGGGCGTGGCTTATGATTTTTTATTTATTTAATTTTTTTTTATTATTACCACGAATTAAATTAGCTAATATGGGTGGGGTGAATAGAAATGTTGTTTAATGAATTATTAGCTTTGTTTTTTGTAATTCTTGCGAGTAAAATGAACCCAAGATTTCTTCTCGATTTATATCATTTAATTTGTAAGTCCAAGGGTTTGTAGCCATTACATCAACGATTATAAATAATTCATTAGTCCATTTTTGTGTATAACCTTTCTCAAAATGGCTTTTCCATTTGTATATCCTTACAATATCACCAACTTTAAACTTGGGCTTTCTCAAATTAATCTCCTTTTCATATTCTAATTTTGTAAATGTTTCTGATGGTTTTGATTGTGTTGATGAATGAACTGTATTATTGTAATTATCTACAATATCCTGAATTAAATACACCCATTTTTGAGAACCGAGTTGTGTGAATTTTTTATATAATTTCTCTTTTAAAGTACGATTAAAACGCTCAATAACAACTGCCTTTCCTTCATTAAAGGTGCTGTATAATTTAATACCCTTCCCCTTAAGAAATTTCATGAATATTTTGTTATAGAACTCTGTTCCCTCATCAGTCCATAACTTCTTTGGTTTCCTTTTATCCCGATCAAATATTAGCTTAAAGGCTAACATTAAAGTATCACCCCTTTTATTTTTTAAAGGGACAACCCAGGCAAATCTACTCCTCAAATCAATAACGGTTAAAGCATACCTGTATCCCCTGTCATTATTCAATTCAATTAAATCAGCGGACCATATGTGGTCAGTGTATTTAGAATAAACCTTCCTTCTTTTAAACTTTGTGATTATAGGTTTGTGTAATTCTTCAGCCAAAAGCTCCTCAGTCTTGATGGCATCATTAGAGCCTAATAGTTTTTTGAGGAATAACCAAGACCAAGTTTCAATTTAGCATTTATCAAATTTCTCACAATAAACCTATCAACTTTCTCTCTCAACGTTGGATTTTGTATCAAAGACAAATTATACAACATTTCGCTGTCGGCTTTATGTTTTTCAGTCAACGTAGTGGTTTTCCCATAAGCAATATCATGCTTCATACACACTTCGTCAACCCTATTTGTAGGTTTAGACCAAGGTTTAGGATTGTCAGCCTCATCTAATCTTTTATCCAAGTTTGTTCCTGGACCACAGAAAGAATACCCTGGAAGGTGTAATTCCCCTGGAATTCCAGTTGTTGTAAATTTACTTCCTGACAGAAACTTTTGTATGTCTCCTCCTCTTTTAGGAGAGATGAATTGGCACTTTTTAGAGCCACATACTTGACATATTCCTTTTTGATAAACTCTATTATTTTTAGCTTTAACATAAGAGATATTTTTAGATTTAGTTTTCTTTTTACATTTGAGACAATAACTCATATTTATTTATCAGAAAAATTCCGACAGAGTATCAAAACCTTTTTGGTTTTCAACATATACATTTCAATCTTTATTTTTAAAACATAAAGAATCCTAAGGAATGCCTTCACTCTCTCCTCCATTTATTTACAAATAAAAACTAACTAAAGTCAATGACACCAACATCATCAATCACATAATCTTTTCCTTCTTCTTCTTCTTCTTCTTCACCACTTTCTCGTTTAAATCTCTGAAATTGAAGACATTGACGTTCTTATTTTTGAAACCATTATCTTCATAAGAGTTGTTAATTCTTTAATTTCCTCTTCGGTGCGTTGAGATTGATTTATTTGCTTTAATACACTCAATCTTTTATGAATCTCAGTGATTTCCATCTTTTTATATTTTTCCTCCCTCTCTCTTTGCTCCCTCTCCTCCTCCTCCATTTTCTCCCTCTCCTCCTTCTCCTTTTTCTCCCTTTTCTCCCTTTCCTCCTTCTCCCTTTTCTCCCTTTCCTCCTTCTCCTTTTTCTCCCTCTCCTCCTTCTCCTCCTTTTTCTCCCTCTCCTCCTTCTCCTCCCTCTCCCTTTCCTCCTTCTCCTTTTTCTCTCTTTCCTCCTTCTCTTCTTCAACTCCTTCCTCATCCCTTGCTACCCTTGAGTTTGAACCCCAAAGAATATTATACATATACTCATCTGGATTTTGAGATATTCTTGTATCTATAATTATTTTTCTCATAATAGGATACCAATAAGATTTGTTGACGATTTCTAAAAGAGTTTTATATTTCATAACTTTGAGAAGTTCATTTTTATTTAATATTTTAAACAAGTCTCTATTTGTGGGTTTAACAATATCAGTATAAGGCCAGTTTTTTATGACAAAATTCCCATGTATATGCTCCAAATCATAAGGTATGTAATACCGAGCACCCTTTTCTTGTAGGTATCCTTGAATACAAAAATTATAATTCTCTTGTAGTCTTCTTCCTGCCATTTATGTATCAGAAATATATGTGAGATTAATATTATGACAGGTAATACCACCCCATCTTCCCACTACCAAATCGGTTTGTATTCCTCGGCTTTCTATCCTTATCTCATTACCTTCCTTCTTTGTCATGCGAACCATCGCTATACTATCATATATTTTTATTTTCTTAAAATCACGTATTTGTTGTTTACTAATTGTACTTCCACATAAATCCTTATCTTCACCAAGTGGATAATATTCTTCTTTACGAGACTGATTTAAATCATGTAGGTCTTCTATGTTTATTGAAAAAGACCAATTATACCCTAAATCAGGCATATCATACCCCCATTTATTAATTCGCATATTAACTAAATGTCCTTCTTTATAAAATTTAATTGTAAGCAGGTAGTTAAATTCAATGAGGAAAGGTGTATGGTCAGTATAACCAGGTGTTGTGGTTGTAAATTTTACTTGTTTCACAAAACGTGCTGTTTTCTTTAAAGATATATATTGTGATAAATCACTGAATCTAATCAAGTCATTCGCATCTGTAGGGTTTGGATAATTGATTAATTTATAAGTATTCTTCATATTAATATTTTTACTTACACTATATTTTTGTCGTTCAGCCTGTGCCTTTGTATAATAATTTGATAAATCAATATCCTGAGAGGATTTTCCAAAGATAGAACCATCTTTTCCAACATAGGTCATTTATATTAGATAAAAAATGATATCATAAAAATTTTCATTATTGTTGAGTTGAAATAATACATATAAACATAATTGGCCACAACATTTAGAATTAATTTCTTGAACTTGGAATGTTTGATAAACACCATTCTGTAAGAATTGTATTACTTCAACAGGTGGTGGCATACCATAACTATCAAAATAATATTTATCCTGACTATTATGAATACAAACCCAATGAGAACCATTCTGTGTGTCTAAATTCATAATAATATTCTTTGTATTCTTATTTATATGTATTAATTCATCTCTCATACAAATAACCACATTATCAATTTTTAGTGTTTTACAATACTTAGCTAGTTCTATATTTGACGTTGTATTCTTTCCAAATTGTTTAAACCATTTATCCATTTATTTATGAGAAAGATACAATCCATTACCCCGTTTAGTTAGTTTAACACCCGCTTGAGCGATAGAGGAAAGCATATCACCAACCAACAATCTAGCTTTATCAGGTAGACTTTCAAGTTTTTGAGCAAAATCTACAATTACACCACTTCCACTAATTTGTTTCTCCAACTCCTTGTTATGTCTTTCCAATTCTTTTTGAGCTTTTAGTTGTGCCTTCCTTTCGTTAGCAGTTTTTACCGCTGCTGAAATACCACCAGTCAATGCTCCCGCCGCACTTAAACCAGCAAATAAAGGAATTAGAAACGGGAGAAATCCTCCTCTTGACTCGTCTATTGAATATTTCTTTAACATAGGTTTCGTCATTTTAATTTTAAGTGATCCAACATCATTTAGTGTTTTTACTTGTGTGTGTGTGAGTAAAACATCAATTCTTACAGCTCCTTTTCTTTGAATTGTATTAACATTAATAATACAAGGCTTTTGATTTTGAATACAAGATGTTAATTTATTAAGATTGATTTGATTAACATATACCCCAACCATTTATTTATGAGAAAAAACCTATGTGATATTAATCATAACACCATTATCTGTATTAATCTGTAATTCTGTTTCCTCCAAAAGCAAACAATAAGCATCAACTTCTTCATTCTCCCCTCTTTCAATGTATAGAGAAGTATCCACTCGATTAGACTTTATAGTTTCCTTTTGAGAACTCAGGTCAATTGTGTAGATTGTATATAAACCTTTAAATGCAACCATATCCAAAATAGGATCATTATTACCATTACTTTCACACACCTTTTGGTAGGACTTGTAGGCTTCCGCATAATCATTTTTTTCCCAATCAATTTCCAATCTATCTCGCGGATAAAATGTGCCATCAAGAGAAACCCGAAGTTGTTTCACCTTAGCATTATCACTCAGCGCATTATTCTTATTAGTACCGTCCTCTCCATCTGGTTTTTTAAAAATGAGCCAGAGGTATCGTGGCTTTCCTTGAAGAACACCCAAATTCCAAGTGTAGGTAGTGTGTTCCAGTTTAACGTGTTGACATCTTCTTTTAAGGTATGATACATTTAGCGGTTTCTTTGAGTTAAGTCTTCTATTTAACATCTCTTCCGTTTTAAGATTAGGAGTATATTCACTGATATACCAACACAAATCATTAATAACAAATTTATTATTTTCTCCGAAAGCATTTTCAACCCCAAAAAGCAATCTATTTACATTATCATTCCTTTGTAGTTGAAATCTAATTTTAAGCCCATACAAAACTTTATCATAATCACAAAATCCAAATATACCTTTCAGAGGTACTGCTACGGTAAAACTATTCACTGCTTTTGTTTCATCATTATACATTGACTTCCTTTGACTATAACCAGGGTCTGCGTTTGTACCCGTTGACATATCAGGAATAAAACCTTCAACAGCTCCCTTACCCATTCTATCACTAAACGAATATAGTGTAAATTTCATCATTTCAGATGTAGCAGAGACATAATCAACCGCTTCAACCTCTTGTGTTCCAATATACAGGCGGACACTGTCAAACATTTTCCAGAAGAAATCATTTACGAGTGTAGCATTAGTATTATTCGCAGCCTTAGTGAATTTAAATTTACACAGCAAGAAACTATCAGCTATATTCAAGTAAGTTTGTTGATTATTTATTTCAAAACTTTTTGTTCCGTTTGAATTCCAGTCTGTTCCTGTTATAGCATTTACCTTAAAATAGTCTTCCTTTTTAGTGGAGTTTGAAATGATAATCGTATCATCCAAATCATAGATACTATCAATCGCTTCCATACTTGTATTTATATAGCATTAAAATTGTTGAAACCCTGACCCAAGTATTTTAATGATTTTTTGTCGTTCTTGTGAAGATAGTTGAGTTTTACCTTTTTTTATTTCTTTGATTGCTTGTAATTTATGAGACTCCTTTTGAGCATCTTTTATACTCTTTATAGCACCCGCAACGGAGCCCACGGCAGAAGCAGTTGAACCAATTAGGTCTTTATGTTTAAGGATGGTTGAACCAATACCCATTAGAGTATCAATTATCCCATCTCCTTTATTTCGAAATTGATGACCTACACCTCGTTGTCTCTTAGGTTTATAGTATCCTCTACCCACATACCTTGTATAGTCTGGTGAAAGGAACATGCCCTCCCCTGTAATTATTTTATATTTTCCCAACTCGTGTTTTCTCACAATAACCATTATTTATTTATTGAAAAACTTCACGTAGGTGAATTCTGATGGATATAATTTCATCATTAAAGGATATCATACGATTATCTTGGTCGGTTATCCTAAAATTTACTCTGTATATGGTTTTTCCTGACACAGGTAAATAGACAAGATTTTTTGGTTCCATATTAAATTTATAACCAATCGGGGTTGAGTATGCACTGAATGAAAATATTGTATTTGTTCTTATTCCATCGTTATAAGCACCATCAATCAAATCACAATGAATTAATACTGAATTTATACCGGAGGATATTTGGATAACATTATCACTGTAAAACGTCCCGTTATTTTCAATCTTTTTTGAAGAGAAACCCAATAGCTCTCTAAACGAATTTTCAATCGTGAAATCAACTTTATAATTATTTTTAAGTTTAATAGTTGATTTTGAAGTGTGTTTTTGAATATCTATTACAATATTTTTTGGTTCATCACCTTTTTCTTTCATAAGGCGAGAGACTTCTGAAGATATTTGAGAAATCTCGTAAGCTCCAGGTGAAACAGTTATAGTTTTGTAGGCAGTGCCTGGATTATAACTAAACTTGTTGTTTTTCTCTGTGATATTAAAAAGGGTATTGTAAGTTTCCATTGACAACAAAGATGCCTCATATGAGGTAAGGGGGTCAAGTTGTAGTGGGTAAGGGAATGAAGCTGTGTAATCGCTCGTTGTGAAATTAAAACTAAGAATTGTGCTTCTCATCTTATTTAATATCTAATAAAATATCTTTGTATTGACATTTATTAATTATTTTCATATTCATCAACTGATCTAAAATGGCTGAGGATTCATTAAAACAATTGTTGTTTCCAGCCTTCTTACTACCTAACAACAATAATAGCCTATTAACTAATTGTGATGGGTCATTTGGAAGAAAACTAACACCTGAACCAAGTTTACTTAAAGCATCAATAATATGTTTCTCCTTCTCATTCTTCTTACTTTTACCAGCAACAGAAACTCCATAATCAAGTGTATTTAACAACTCAATATATACCCTATCTTCCTCTCTTTCCATATCAAGTGGTTCCTCAAAATATTTTGAACCGCTGAATCCGGGGTTTGTTAGAAGAAACATTAATCTTGGAGTTAATTTAACATTTGGTTGAGTAGAACTCAAGAACATCAATTCATCATTAAATATCAATACCTTTTCTTCCACAAGATGAAACACTGCTGGTTCTTCTGTTGGAATGAGACCTGCTCTGGTTTTTGAACCCGCCGAATATTCATTGTTTTGAAGAGCTTCCACAACATAATTAGGGGGTTGATTTACCTGCTCAAGTTTCCGAAATAATCCCTCGTCATCATATTCTAATTCACCAAGTTCTTGTTTTGTTATCTGACTAAAATCTTTGAGCATTTGAAGTTTTTTCGGAGTAAATTCTACCGTGGGAACTGTAGGTGAGTGTTGAGTTTTCAAAAGTGGTTTAAAGAATTTCTCTTGTTTTCTTTCAAAGGCTTCTTCACCAGTTAGTTTCTGTCTCCGTTTCTTCTTTATCTCTTCCTGTTGTTTAACAACTTTTGAAACTAATTGTTGATGTTCCTTAAACTTTCTTTCTCTTTCTTCGGTATTCATTTTCTGTATTTATTTATTGAAAAATATCATTTAGTATCTCATCTTGTTTCACAACAATATATTTATATTTTCCAATCGTGTGTTTCATATAATTTTCAAATTCTTTTTTACTACATAACGTAGAGCAATTATCTCTCCAAAAATTATTTACATCTATTGAATTTAACTTAAATAAAATAAAAGTATTGGCATTGTTTCTTATTGAGCGTCGAGGGAGTTGAAAATATGATTGACTAAGATATATACAATTACAAGAAGAATGTCTCCCTCTTGTATAGTAGCTATCCATTACTGTTTGGTTTCTCTCATTAACACAATCATCAAAGATGACGAGGTTCTTTTTTGATTTATCTAAATCTTGAGGTGAAGGTATATCATCCGTATTATCACTGAGAATACAAGTTATGGGTTTCGATTTTGATTTCTGTGTATCACAAAATAATTGTATTATATCTTCAATATTATAATCATTCAGTTTGTTTTGAAGTTTAAATAAACCGATAATGTCTTCCTTTTTAAGACCTGCATTAAAACCCTGTGAGAGTAGTTGATACTCGGGTTGAAAACTTGACTTTGTAAAAATTATTAAATTATCATAATCTAAAAAATTAGGACCAAGGAGCATCTTTAAAAGTAAACAGGTTTTCCCACATCCGCTTGAACCAACTATTAGACATCTCAATGAATTTGGAATGTTTTTATGGTTATTAAACTTTATCTTATTTTCCCAAACGGGTAAAAAATCATTCATTTATATATTTGGAAAACAAGTCATCTAACTTTTTTTGAGCTATTTTAGAAACTCTATATTTTATCCTGAGTTCGGGTTTAATTTCAAAATAATTCATTATTTTATTTATATAGTATCTTGTATTAACATTTCCATTAAAATTATTTTGAATAATAAATATCATTAAACCCTTATACATTTCCTCAATACAAAGAGTCTCTTTCCTTGTAAGAAATGGTGTATTATCACCATAATGCTTAACATTCATCTCTCTTATTAATCTTGTAAAGTAATTCATTTTTGGTTCTAATTTAAAAGAGTTATATGTTTTTTTATATTTCTTATTATCATTAATTAGAATATAATCACAGAATAAACATTGTTTATATGAACCCTCATTATTAAGCCCTATTCTATCACAAGCTGGACAATTCTCTAATTTATCATATGGAGAGTCTGGAAATTCTAAATATCCTTCAGAACTTATCATATTTATATAGTAAATTTTTACTTAAACTAAACGCAAGTTTATTCATTAATAAATACAATGTTTCAAAGCACAAAAGACAAATTTCAATCAATCTCTACTTCGGTGGAAGATATAGAAAAATATGTCAAAGATGTTAAATTGAACAAAGATAAATATGGAAATTTTTGGGTAAAACCAGTTATGGAAAATAACATGAGCCCCTCTATTTCATTTAAAGGAAGAGCTCTAACTATACCTGGAAAGACATCCATTAAAGTAAATCTAACAAAAGTTTCTCCTCTACTCCTGGCAATTTATTCAAAGCTTGAAAAAGTGATTGACCACGATACTTTGAAAAAGAATGATAAGACCATTAATAATTCTAGAGGAGACATTTGTATTTTCTTTAATAATCCAAAGGGTGTAGATCTAAGTAAAATGAATGATGTTAATATTTCTGGTGAAATGTCATTTCGTTCTATGATAGTTAGAGATTATTTAAAGATAACTTTTGATATTAAAAATGTAGAGATTGAATCCGTTAATGAAAGAAAGTATATTGGTATAGATGGAAAGGTTTTTTCTGCTAATTAAATATGAGTCATTACAGCAGTGAAGATTTTACTATTTCATTGAACTCGGACGATAGTGATGATAGTATTTCATTGAACTCGGACGATGGTGATGATAGTATTTCATTGAACACAGATGATAGTTATGATACTAATAGTTTGTGCTCAAATGATAGTTATGAGAGTAGCTTTATTGATGACTCTGAGTATGATTCTGAGTATTCATGTGATAGTTATGACTTAGATGATTCTGAGTGAAAAAGTGTTTTAGTTTAAGCACAGCGATATATATAAAACGGAGCTGTAAAGCTCAAAAGTGTTTTATTTTAAGCACAGTGATATATATAAAACACCACGTTTTCTCACGCTATAAATATGGTTTATTGTGATACTTGCGAGAAGGAAGTAAAATATTATAAACAACATATTCTCACCGCAAAACATACATACAACATTTTAAACAAACTTTCCCCTCTTCCACCTGAAACAAAACACTGTTCTACATGTAATAAAAATATCCTCAAGAAAGGCTTCAAAATACATCTTAAAACAAATCTACATTTATCAAATTTTATCACAACTAAAAACTCTGATGGAGCATTCAAAGGACATATTAAAATAAGAGTCTTTAACTTCAAACCTCCTGAACCAGAGTCTATAGTTGATGCTGTAGAAATAGTTAAACCTGCTGTTCAAACGTTGATTGAAAAAACACTAAAGGAAATGAAACCACTTAAATTTTATATGGGAGTAAAATTAGAAATGACAAAGGATGAAGGAGTTATAGATGCACCATACATGAGAACTGAGCCACACTTTATATCTTCATATCAAGATTTTAAAACATCAGGAGTCTATGATGAACTTATTAAACAAGAGCAAGATGTGGATAATTCAATCGTAGGAAGTGGATTCAATATAGGAAAAATTATTTACATAGACATTCATATTCTTAAATCAGATCCTCTAAAAGCTTCTTCTTACATTGATTTACCCAGTGTTATCAAAAATAGAAAAGCAGTTATCAATATCAAAAATAAAGACAATAAATGTTTTCTCTGGTCTATTTTAGCACACTTACATCCTCCACATTTTCATGATGAAAGAGTATCTCATTATAAAAAATATGAGAATACATTAAATACGAAAGATCTAAAGTTTCCGATGACTTTAAATGATATTCCTAAATTTGAAAAGATGAATAATTTATCAGTTAATGTTTATGGTCTAACAGAAACAAACAACATTCAGGTTTTAAAGCTTTCTGACAATTGTAAACAAACTCATATTAATCTTCTATATTTTAATTCAGACGAAAATTCACATTATACATACATCAAAGATATTGCTAAATTAATAAAACCACAAGTCTGTAAGAGAACAAATAAAATATATATTTGTTTGCGTTGTCTTAACTTCTTCAATTCACAAGAAAGATTAGATAAACATTCAAATTATTGTGGCGAACATAAATCAACGGTAATCAATATGCCTAAAGAAGGCTCAAAGATCACATTCAAAGATGAAAATAAAAAGATCAAACATCCATTTGTTATATATGCTGATTTTGAAAGTATTTTAGAAAAAATTGATACTGCTTCTCCAGATCCAAAAGAATCATACACAAATAAATATCAAAAACATACTCCTTGTGGTTTTTGTTATTATATCAAATCATCCGTTGGTGATAAATATAACAAGTTAGAGATGTATAGAGGCTCAAATACCCCAGAGGAGTTTGTGAAACGACTAGAAAAAGACTGTGTTCGATTAACCAAGATAATGAGAGAAACCAATAAACCAATGTCCTTAACAAGTAAAGAAAAAAGGGAATTTATAAAAAACAATGTCTGTCATATTTGTGAGGAGAAAATTGGTAAAGGTCTAAAGGTTAGAGACCATTGTCATCTCACTGGTAAATATAGAGGTCTGGCTCATCAAAGTTGTAATATTAATTATCAACTCCCCTCTTTCATTCCTGTCTTTCTTCATAACAACGCTCATTATGATACACATCTATTTATCAAGGAACTCTCAAAGACTTCTGGAAGTATCTCAGCAATTCCAAACACGGATCAGAAATACATTTCATTCACAAAAACAATTCACACATCTCCTATTACTCATATCAGATTTCTTGATACATTTAAATTCATGGCAAGTCCATTGGTTAACTTGGTTCAAAATCTAAAAGAGTTTCCATGTCTTTCAGAGTATT
Source organism: Myxine glutinosa (assembly GCF_964187855.1). NCBI lineage: Eukaryota > Metazoa > Chordata > Myxini > Myxiniformes > Myxinidae > Myxine > Myxine glutinosa. The sequence goes on from NC_136274.1 coordinate 20,534,217, forward strand.
TTTTAGATAAAGATTTTCTAACACAAAAGGGAATTTACCCCTATGACTATATGGACTCATTTGAGAGATTCAATGAAACACAACTTCCTTCAAAAGAAAATTTCTATAACAAATTAAACAACAGTAATATATCTGATAAAGATTATGTACACGCACAAAATGTTTGGGAAAAATATAACATCAGGAATCTTGGCGAGTATCACGATTTGTATCTCAAAACTGATGTGCTTTTATTGGCCGATGTATTTGAAGCCTTTAGATCTGTTTGTCGCACTGGATATGGATTGGATCCTGCTCACTACTACACAGCACCTGGATTGGCCTGGAGTGCGATGTTGAAAATGACAAAACAAGATTTGGATTTGATAACCGATGTTGATATGCTTTTGATGATTGAAAAGGCAAAAAGAGGTGGAATTTCACAAGTCTGCTCGAGTAGATACGCAAAAGCAAATAACAAATATCTTCCAAATTATGATCCAACGAAAGAGAGTTCTTACTTGATGTACTATGACGCAAACAACCTGTATGGCTGGGCAATGTCTCAGGCTCTTCCTTATGGAAAACTTAGATGGGTAAAGGAAAAAGACTACAAAAACGTTTTACAAGATGTATGTATCTCTACACAAAAAGAATTGGATGAAGAAAAAGTTGGTTATTATTTTGAAATTGATTTAAAATATCCAGAGGAACTCCATAACCTACACAAAGATCTCCCATTTGCTTGTGAGAAAGAAAGTCCAAAGAAAGAATGGTTGAGTGATTATCAACGATCGTTTGATATAGGTGAATCAACAGAAAAATTACTTACTACATTATATAACAAGAAAAATTATGTTCTACACCAAAGAAATTTGCGACAATATTTATCAAAAGGTCTAAGAGTAGAGAAGATCCATAGGGTTCTAAAGTTCAATCAAAGTCATTGGTTAAAGGGGTACATTGATTTTAATACACAAAGAAGAACAGAGTCAAAAACAGATTTTGAGAAAGACTTTTATAAATTGATGAATAATGCGGTCTTTGGTAAGACTATGGAGAATGTGAGGAAAAGACAAAATATCAGATTATCAACATCTTGGGAACAAGCATCAAAATTAATTAATAGACCGAGTTTTACTCGAGCTGAGGTCTTTACTGAGAACTTTTGTGCGATCCATTTGATTAAAGAGAGTATTGAAATGAACAAACCTATTTATATTGGGACAACAATTCTTGATTTATCAAAGTCATTAATGTATGATTACTTTTATAATAACTTGAGGAAGAAATATCAAAATGATGTTAATCTACTTTATATGGATACAGATAGTTTTATTTTGAAAATTAATACCAACGATGTTTATTCAGACATGAAAAGAGACATTAATATCTATGACACGAGTAATTACAGTCCAGAGAGTGAGTTGTTCTCTTCTAAAAATAAAAAGGTGATTGGAAAGTTCAAGGATGAATTAGGAGGAAATGTCATGAGTGAATTTGTGGGATTGAGGTCTAAGGCTTATGCTTATAAATACATTGTGAATAACGTTGAAAAAACTGATAAGAAATTAAAAGGTGTAAAGAAAAATGTCATTAAAGAAACAATAAACTTTAAGGATTATTATAACTGTTTAACAACAAAGAAAGAAGAGTTTAGAAAGATTAATGGAATAAGAAGTTATAAACATCAATTATATTCAGAAGAGGTGAATAAGAAAGCATTGGGGGCTTTTGATGATAAGAGGTTTATTTTAGAAAATGGAATTGATAGTCTCCCTTATGGTTATATAAGTATATAAGTGATAAGATATATATATAAGTGATAAGATATACATAAGTGATAAGATATATATAAGTGATAAGTTAAAAAGGGGGGGTTGGGGATTTTAACGGGCTACCGCCGCCTTTTTTACTATTATATAAATGATAGAACCAAGTATCAACCAGACTAAAGAGTGGAGGTGTAATCAACCTTGGTATATAAATGGAAAACATAATGAATGTGAAAAATATCAAATAGGTATAATTGAAAAGGCAACTGGTAAAAAAATTCACAAAACAAATAAGAGAATTAATTTAAATACCGGTGAATTGGGTAAAAAAGATGGAAATATTTTTGAGTGGACGGAAAACTTTGATGGTTGTCAGGAAAATATATACTTTAATTTAAAAATGGTATGTGGCACTGGAGGTGCTCAAACAAGAACATTGAGGGAGGTTTACCATTTTATCTTAGCTCAGTTAAAATATCTTAATAAAGAACCAAACTCAATCATCTTTTTTGTTAATATATTAGATGGTGAAGAGAGTGGCAAGAGAATTAAATTATTTCCCACGCATAAACAAATATTTGTAGGGTCGTTGTTTGAGTGGGTTATATTCACCAGATGATATTAAGAGTAAAAGGTTAAAAGGTCCATGAGGTCAGAAGGATCACAGGTGTTTAAGTGGTCTAATGAATAAGGATAACATGTCAAAAGGTTAGAAGGTTCGTAAAGAACAGGGTGAGAGAAATATAGGTGTTTAGGGTCAATGAGGGAGGGAAAGAATTAATATGGAAGTGAATGGGTCAAAGATTAATCTGCCAGATGATATGTAGAAGAAGGATGATAGGTCTATAAGAGAAAACAAATATTTGTAGTGTTTGAGTGGTCTAATGAACAACATTAAGGATAGGTACTACAGACAAAAGGTTCATAAAGATGAGGGTGGGAGAAATAGAGGTGTTTATGATTTTTGAAAAAGACAAGGGGGTAAATGACATTAGATAGGGATTTCCCATGTTAAACGGAGGTGTCCCAGAAGCAACATTATTACACTACTGACCTGGTCTGAAACCAAATTGATGATCAGAGATCAAGCCATTGGAGAAGAGGAAAGATTTCATATCCGAAGCAATGATGGATTCCATGACTTTGCTGATAATTGGGAGAAGGCTGATGGGTCTATAGTTGCTAGGATCTGTTTTTGCACCTTTTTTGTGCAAAGCGGTGATGTTGGCTGATTTCCAAGCAGATGGCAGTTGACCTTTAGCAAAAGAGAGGGTGAAGAGAACAGAGAGAGGGTGAGATAGAGTGGCAGAGCAGGATTTTAGGACCCGTGGGCTGATGCCGTCAGGTCCATTTGCAGAATCAGAGTCGAGGGTTGACGGAAACTTTTCCACCTTGTCAGGAGGAAAGGACACAGAGTCCAGGATCAGCTGGGCACGACTGGGTTGTGGTGGGTACAGAGAGGGATGGGTTTGGGACACAAGATTTAGAGGCAAACACAGAGTTGAGGCATTCAGCTTTTTCACGTGCGGAGTCAGCTTTGTGGCCGTTTGAGGTAAGGGAGGGGATGGAGGGTGAACAAACACCAGAAACGGATTTGACCAGACGCCACCAGGATTTGGAAGAGGGAGACAGATAAGAGAGTTCGGTCTTGAGAACGGAGAGATATTGTTTCCTGGCTCTCCTGAGGGTGGACACACACCTGTTTCGGGCTTTGTGAAAGGAAATGAGATTTCCTTCCGTTGGATTTGCTTTCCAGGAGACGAAGGCAATTTGTTTCTGGGCAACAGCCTCACCACAAGATTCCGTGTACCATGGACGGGAGGAAGGGTATGACAACTGAAGACGAGATGGGATAAATCTGTGCATGAGAGAGAGCAATTTACTTTGGAAGAATTCCCAGGATGAGTTGATGTCAGAGGTGGTAGAGATGGGAGACCAGTCCAGATGATTGATGGCTGCTTGAAGACCATGCCAGTTGGCCTGAGTGAAATGCCAGACTCGTCGACGCTGAGCAGGCTCCCTGAGGATGGTCAGAGAGATATCCACTTTAACAAGGACATGATCAGATGATCCGATTGGAGCAGAAGAAGAGCAGCAGACATTTTCAGGGAAGTTAGTCATAACCAAGTCCAGAAGAGAAGATGCTCCGTTGACTGAGATCCGGGTCGGGAAATTGACAGATTGTGTCAGTCCCAGTGAGTCACAGAAGTCCTTTGCTGAGGAGCCATGGCTGGTGAGAGAGGTACCCACACCCAGCCAACTGGCATGATGACAGTTGAAATCACCACATATGAGGAAGAGAGAGTTGGGATGAGTAGATAGAAGTTGGTCCATATTATCAGACAGCGAGATGTAGATGGAGTCATCACTGTTTGGTGGACGGTACAACACACATATGAACAAGAGGTGGGAGCGAAGGGGAAGCCGTAGCCAGAGGTATTCCGGGGGGTGAGGTTGAGAGAGTGCAGTGCAGGGCGAGTGAGGAAGAGAGTTTTTGATAAAGATAGCAACCCCACCTCCAGGACGAGGCTCAGGTATATCATACCGGAGGAGGGAGTATCCCGGGAGAGATACTAAGGAATCAGAGACATCATGAAGGAGGAAAGTTTCTGTTAAGCAGATCACGTCTGGTTTGACAGAAGCAACCTGTATGGAGAGATCAGTTAAGTTTGAACGAAGGCCCCGGATGTTTGAGGTCCATACCGTTAATGAAGAGGAAGGGGGAGCATCGGATACAGAACAGGGGGGAGGAGGGGTAGGGTAAGATGTGGAAGAGGTGGAAGAGGTAGGGAGAGCTGTTGAAGGTGTGTCAGAAATTTCAGAATAGCTCGGAGAAAGGGAAGGATGGGGCGGACAAAAGGTTTGATGGTGATTGGGTGAGGCACAATGAGGTGTTATTTGAGGAGGGGGAAGAGTGAGGCAGAAGGTTGGGGGAGATGGAGGTGAGAGTTGGAAGGGGGAAGAAGCGGGGAGGACGCTTTGAGGAGGGGGAGTGAGAGGGGGGAAATTGAGAAGAAATGAGGGTGGGGAGATTTGAAGGGGAGGGGTGAGGTGGGAGTTTGGGAGGGAAGGGACAAGGGGAGGGATTTGAAAGGGATGGGATATGGGGGAGATTTGGAGAGGAAGGGTGAGGGAGGAGTCTAGGCGGGGAGGGGCGAGGGGGAGTCTTGGAGGGGAGGGGTGAGGGGGTAGTTTAGGAGGGAGGGGGCAAGGGGGGAGATTTGAAAGGGATGGGTGATGGGGAGGATTAGGAGGGGAGGGGAAAGGGGGAAGATTTGAAAGGGATGGGTGATGGGGAAGATTTGGAGGGGAGGGGTGATGGGGAAGATTTGGAGGGGAGGGGTTATGGGGAAGATTTGGAGGGGAGGGGTGAGATTTGATTTTAGAAAGTGTATGATTAATGGGAAACGAACATTTATTGCAAAATGAGTTTCTTGTGACCTTCGAGTTAAAAATACGTTTAAGGACGCTGGATGGAGGATGGAGAGCAGGAGAGTTTAGGGAATGTAGAAAAAAGGCACTATAGGAGATGCAAAATTTTTATGGGATGAATAGATTTGGTGAGCAAGTCGAAAGCAGCCTTTTAATGAAGAAGAAAAAGGTGTTATAATATATGACGGAATACATAACTTTGAGGGGAAAGTGTAAACATTGAAGGTTAATAACAGTGAAAACTATCTGGGGAAATGGGGGAGAAACACGTGGTCGAAGAACGAACGAACGAATAAGAATGAATAAACGAATGAGAACAGAGAAGGAAATGTTTTTTTTTTTTTTTTTTTTTTTTTTTTTTTGTGTTGAGATTTACACAAGGAAGTAGGCTATGGGGTGAAAAGACTGGGAAAACAGAGAACGAAAGTTATTGGATCACAAACGACGGACCGCTGAGAGAAAAACAAAGCCTCAAGGTTGTACAGTGTACACTGTACAAGGCCTCAAGACACGACACAAATTAACACGATTTTCAATACAGGTATGAAAGATTTGCACCGAAAATCTTCGTCGGGACACAATATACATACACACACCATAAAATAAATACAGTTATAATGAAAATACAAATGGGAACAATTACATTAACTTCGATTTCAAATCGCTCGTGACGCGGCAAAGGCCTTGCTCGCGACGCGGCAAACAGACGATTAATTTATGAAAGATAAACACCGAGAAACATCCAAGGTGCACACTATAACTTCACAAACCGAATTGTCTTACGAATTGTCTAACATTGTCTAACTTGGTTAGACAATGTGGCACCAGATGCTAGTTTGTATTATTTATCAAGGAAACAATATCTTTACTTATAGAACTCATGGAACTTCATTAAGACATACTAAATCCAACATTACATTATTTCAAAAAAACATCCCATCTCTATATTACCCTTAGTCATAAATGATTTTACCACGAAGAAGAGATCTACCAAATTCCTTTACAACAACAACAACAACATGCATTTTGAGGCCATTTTCCCTGCTAGAGCAGCGGTTAGCCTTGCGGTTCCCATGACAATCTTCTCCATTTCCCCTATTTTCTGCATCTCTCCTTGTTAACCCCCTTGCCCGCATTTCTTCTTCGACCATCGTTAGCCAAGTCTTTCTCGGTCTTCCCCGTCCTCTACTTCCTCCTACTTTCATTTCCATCACGCTTCTCAACCAGTCACTTTCATCCTTCCCCAACACATGACCAAACCATCTCAACCTGTTCCTCTGAAGAGCATCCATCACAGGCTCTATTCCCTTCATGTTTCGCAATTCATCATTTGTCTTCCTCTCTCTCAACGATACTCCGCACATCCACCGAACCATTCGCATTTACACCCTTTCCAGCATTCGTTGCTGCTATACATTCATGACCCATGTCTCAGTCCCATAAATCATAACTCTTCTCACACATGCAGCATACACCTTTCCCTTCAGCGTCAACGACACTCCCCTCCTCATCAGCACGCCACTAAGTTCCCGAAACTTCTTCCATGCACATCTCAGTCCAGCAACCGTTGCCGAGTCTGAGCCACCTTCTCCATTCAGCATGTCTCCGAGTTCGCAAAATGTTTTCACAACTTCCAGCTTGATGCCGTCTCCAAGATCCAACTCAACATTTCCTCCATCTGCAGCTCCCTCTGTGCACACCTTACATTTGAATGTAGCTGCCACACTGGTTAATGACCCTCTCAGACCACTACATTTTTGATGAACCACCTCAGCGCACATTGTACATTGAATGGAGTTCACTCCGACACCCTTCCTGCACACAGCACATGGCCACTTCCCAGTTCTTTCCACCTCACCACATGCTTTACCACTTGCCATCACCTTCGTCTTTCCGACATTCACCTTCAGACCTTTTGTCTCCATACATTCCTTCCACTTGTTCATCTTTTCCTTCATTCCATCCATACTTTCCGCAATCAACACCAGATCATCTGCAGACAACAACTCCCATGGTAAACCCTCCTTTACGTACTGACCCAGCACCTCCATCACAGCTATAAATAGTAGTGGACTGAGTACCGACCCCTGATGCACTCCCACCTTCACCTCAAACTCACCACTGTTCCCGTCCTTCGTCCTTGCAGCTGTGCGCGCTCTTTTGTAAATTGCCATCACTACTCTGATCAACCATTCCTCCACTTCTAACTTCCTCAATGCCCATGTCAATACTTCGTGTGGAACCCTATCGAATGCTTTCTCCAGATCAACGAACCCAAGAAACAACTTCTTCCTCTTCTCCAAGTACTTCTCCTCCATCTGCCTCACAATAAAGAGCGCATCTGTTGTTCCTCTTCCTGGCATAAATCCAAACTTTCGTCGATCTTCACCTTCTTCCTTATCTTCCTCTCCAACACCCTTTCCAATACCTTCATTCCATGCTCCAATAACTTTATCGCTCGGTACGAGTCACACTCCAGAGGGTCACCTTTCCCCTTGTATAGAGGGACGAGGGTACGCAGGTCCCAATCCACAGGAATGCGGCCTTCTTTCACCACCAGATTACAGATCTCAGTCATTCTCTTCACACCCCAACTTCCTGCTGCCTTCAACATATCTCCCACAACTCCCGTCGGCCCTCCCGCTTTTATACTCTTCATTTCTTTTATCGCTTCCTCAACTTCCTTCTCAGTTATCTTCTCTGCCGGTCCTAAAACTGGGTTACTCTCTATGTTGCCATCCCATTCATTCTCTGTATTCAACAGCATTTCCATATATCTTTTCCACCTTCCTTTAATTCCATCTGGGTCCACAACGATTTGTCCCACTTCATCTTTCAAGCAACTCACCCCCATCACATCACACCTCTCTTTCGCTATCTGCTTTGCAATCCTGAATCCCGCTCTCTGACCCTCTTCCGAATCCAAGCGTTCTCCGAACATTTTCCTACATGCCTCCTGCGCTTTTGCTACCTCTTTCTTTGCAGCCTTCTTGGCTGCCTTATAACTTTCATGCTCTGCTTTTTCTGCTGCCGTACCCTTCGCCTTCTGCCACTCCTTGAACTTCTTCCCCTTCTCGTCAATCCTCTTTCCAACTTCATCATCCCACCACCATGTTTCCGAGTGCCTCGGTGGTCCTTTTGTCCATCCACATGCCTCACCAACGGCTCCCAACAGACTATCTTTCATTGACATCCAACCACGTTCAAGCTCAACCACATCATCCTCGACCCTACTCAGCCTCTCTTTTAATGCCTCCCTTACTGTCACCTCTTTCAAACTCCACACCTTCATTCTCGGTTGGTACCTCACCCGCCGAGCTCCCCTCGCATCTTTCACCCTTATGTCGCAGACAACCAAGTGGTGCTGTGAAACAGCCTCCTCACCCGGGATCACTTTGTGTCCCGGAGGTGCCCCCTATCTCGCCTACGCACCATCAGGTAGTCAACGGTTGTTTTTGGCCCCACCTGATGTGTATGTAACAAGCTTACTATCCCCTTTCTGGAACTGAGTATTACAAATCAACAAATCAGCTCCATCAGCAAACTCCAAAATCCTTTCACCTTCTCCATTTCTCACACCATATCCGTAACCCCCATAAACTCCCTCAAAACGGTCCATACTCCTTCCCACATGTCCATTTAGGTCTCCTCCTACCACAATAACTTTCTCATCTTTCACGTTTTCCATCAGCTTCTCTATCGCACACCAGAACTTGTCCTTCTCTTCATCGCTCCGACCAACCTGCCGAGCATATCCCGAGATGACGTTCACCAAGAGCTTTCCAATCATCATTTTCACCATCATCAACCTATCACTCACTCTAATCACACTGTCTACAAACTCCTCAGAAAACAGGACACCAACACCATTCACGCCCTCCGGGCACCCTTGCCACACAAACTTGTATTTCTGTCCCTGCCTACCCTTCACCATTCTCACACCACTTCCCTTCCATCTCGTCTCTTGCACACAACATATGTCCACTCTTCTTCTGACCAATACTTCCACCACTTCTCCTGATCTCCCTGTCATTGACCCTACATTCCATGTCCCAAACCTCAGAAACCGATCTCCACTTCGGGCTGCACCCTGCCCATATGTAGTTGTAATTGTCATGGTTCTCTTTTTGAGGCAATGTTTTTATGGCCGGATGCCTTTCCTGACGCCAACCCTCTTAGTCGCCTCTTACGACATGCAGGGATATGGTGTACCTATTCTAACCAGCGTACACACCGGGATCCAATTTCCTTTAATGAAAGCAAATTTGGTCAGAGTGCCAGCGATAATTAATCTACACAAAATTTGGTCGCGAGGTGTGCAGGTCCCAAACACGATTTTTATAGGCTGTAGCTCATAAAAATTACTTGATTCAGAGATAAATTTTACACTTCCACACCACCAAGTAATTTAAAACACCTCACCACCACGTAATTAAAAACACCTCACCACCAAGTAATTTAAACACCTCATCACCACGTTATTAAAAACACTTCACCACCACGTAACTAAAAACACCTCACCCCCACATAATTCAAAACACCTCACCACCACAAAATTCAAAACACCTCACCACCTTATTTAAAACACCTCACCACCAAGTAATTTAAAACACCTCACCACCACGTAATTCAAAACACCTCACCAACACATAATTAAAAACACCTCACCACCACATAATTAAAAATACCTCACCACCACGTAATTCAAAACACCTCACCCCCACCAAATTTAAAACACCTCACCACCACCTAATTTAAAACACCTCACCACCACCTAATTTAAAACAACTCACCACCACGTAATTCAAAACACCTCACCATCACGTAATTTAAAACACCTCTCCCCCATGTAATTTAAAACACCTCACCACCAAGTAATTTAAAACACATCACCACCACGTAATTCAAAACACCTCACCACCACGTAATTCTAAATACCTCACCACCACGTGATTTAAAAACACCTCACCACCCACCACATAATTCAAAACACCTCACCACCACGTGATTCAAAACCACCACCACGTCATTAAAAACACCTCACAACCACGGAAACAAAAGTTTGATGGAGTAGTTCAGTGACAACACAGACACTGCCCAGATATGTCGATATATAGATAAATGACTGTACCTGAGTTGCTGTTTTGTCATTGTTTACAACAATTATAATTAAAACAATTATTTTGCACGAATGTATTTGTAATATACGTGATATTACCTTTTATAAACAATTTAAGTTGAAGACTTAAGTAAAAAAAAGAAAAAAAAAAGTCCAATTAAAAAAAAAAAAATTGGAATTTTTTCAAAGAAAATACCCTTAGAACATACACACGGGAGAGATATGTGCATACCAGAAGATTGGTACGATTTCACTAAAGTTTGAAGGAGTAGTTCAGTGACATCAAGTGACATCTTCTGGCCATGTTTGGCCATGGCAGATCTCTTTGGAAAGTTGCATTCGAAGGCCTTGCGGTGCTCATTGACCTGTTGTCTTAATGTTCTCCCTGTCTCTCCAATATATTCAGCCCCACAAACATAGGGAACCCTGTATACCACCCCGGCCCAGTCATTCCTGGGAAGCTTATCCTTGACATGCATCAGTGCCTGTTTCATGATAGTTTGCAACTTACCCTCACACCTGCCAATTTTAAAACTCTGCCAATCCTTTGGGACACCCCCGGCACAAAAGGCAAAGCACAATAACCTTTTGGTTGTAGCTGTGTGAAAGACCTGTTGCGAGGCTTCGCCAAGCTCACATCCTTTTTGGGAACAATCTGTCCGGGTAGCCATTGGTCTCCAGTACATCTTGTAATTGTTTTACCTCTCTCGTTTTCTCTTTGATTGTCGATGGTAAATCACGTGCCCTTTTAAAGAGGGTGTGCACAACAGCTCGTTTGTGGTCCATGGGGTGGCAAGAGTCAAAATCCAAGTACCGGTCAGTGTGAGTGGGTTTCCTGTAAACAGTGATGTTCAAATTTCCTCTCAGATCCATGGTTACCATTGTGTCCAGGAAAGCGATGGATCCATTCTGTTCCTTTTCAAGGGTGAAACTGATGGAAGGAAAGGTCTTCCCAATAGCCTCATGTATGTTACTAATTGACACGCTGGGACAGATGACAAACGTGTCGCCCACGTAACGCTACCACGGGGGATGGGGGGTGGATCACCCACAGGGGGTGGGGGGGGGGGTAACACACACGGGGGGTGTTGGTTTACACACGGGGAGGGGGGGGGTGTTGTGGGTCACACACGGGGGAGTGGGAGAGGATCACGACGTTCATTGGTGTCTCATTCTGTTCCCTCATTCCTTTATTCATTTTGAAAATGGCAGTTACAAATAACCCTCATGCAACTCATTGAGACAGCGCTGACATAAAGAAGCAGGAATGGCCAACCACATGCCCCACATTATGTAACCTTGAGCTAAAGACAGCTCGGATGCACACGATGCATATGGAGCATATTCTGACGTCGAGAGCAACTTGCACCAAGAACCTGACAAAAAAACGCGATGAAAAGACGTGAAATGGAGTTTCTTTATTAATCCTGGATGTGTACACGATTGATTCAGCCTTGAAATCTCATATCGTGCAAAAACCAAAAAAGAATGTATGAAAGATTTCACGATTTTATTTCCACGAGAAATAAAATCTTCTTTGGGCAGTGTATAATCGCTCCGAACGAAACAGACATTGCCTGGTGAGTGGGCTGTTGTAATCAAAATGTTGTAATTGTTGTTGTAATTAATACATCTCAGCAATTTCCTGTGTGTGCGTGAATTTTCTCAATTATTGCTGAAACCGAGACTAAAACCATCGATAAAAATGAAATCAGATCGTGAATTACAGTTGAGATAAAGGCTTATGTTAGAGGCCTTTGAAAATTCATTTCGTTCTATAAACGGTAACTTTCATCGGATTTTATTCCCCTTTTTTTTTCAACCGAGTCTAAAACCATGTTAGCGACTGTTAAAAATGAAATGATATATCGAATTCGAGTTGAAATAAAACTGTGAGAGCGAGCAAGACACCACGGGCCTAACAAAACAGGCCAAAAAGGAATGGTGGATATTTGTTTTTGAAGCCTCTTCCAGAATGGATGGAGCTGCTCTCTCAACGGAGAAAGCCACACCCCCGGAGAAAGCCACACCCCCGGACAGACGTCCGACAGACAAACAGACAGAATCACCTACGGAGAATATAATATAGATGAATTTCTGTTGGGATTAAAATCAATTGAATCCATTTTGAGTTCTCCAACCTTTAATGAGCAAATAAACAACTGCTCGATGTTTCGATCACACCACGGTTTATTCCTAACGATGTCATTGCATCTCGGGTTGAGTCATCCACCACGGAGCTCTGTAACAACAATAAAAACGAGGTGAAGTCACGTGTGGCTTCCATTTTACTTCGTCCTCTGCGCCCAACCCACAACGATTCCAATCTGAACTGGGTGCAACGACAGGTTTTACAAGAATTACGTAGGATGGATGATTTGGCGATTTTGCCGGTGGACAAAGGACGTGCAGCGGTTTTGATGGATCGGGATGCGTACAATGAGAAGATGCATGACTTGTTGGCGGACACATCGACATATGAGCAGCATCCCTCAGATCCAACCAAAAAGGAGGAACGTAGATTGAACTCGCTGCTCGCTGAAATGAAAAGAACAGGTCGACAGTCAGCAACACATTACAAACAGTTATACAGGAGCAGTGTAGTTGCCCCCAGGGCTTATGGGCTGCTGAAAGTACACAAGGAAGGGGTTCCTCTACGTCTCATTGTCTCATGCATCAATGGACAATCCTTTGCTTTGTCCAAGTTTCTTTCTAACATACTCAAGCATTTGGTCGGAAAAACAGAGCAAACTTTACGCAACAGCTCGGATTTTACTCAGAAAGTGAAGCATGTCCACCCTCAGGAGAGCCAGAAAACAATATCTCTACACTCTCAAGACTGAACTCTCAAACCTGTCTCCCTCTTCCAAATCCTGGTGGTGTCTGGTCAAATCTGTTTCTGGTGTTTGTTCCCCCTCCATCCCCTCCCTTACCTCAAACGGCTACACAGCTGACTCCGCTCGAGAAAAAGCTGAATGCCTCAACTCTGTGTTTGCCTCGACATCTTGTGTCCCAAACCCATCCTCTTGGTACCCACCATACCCAGTCATACCCAGCTGCTCCTGGACTCTGTGTCCTTTTCTCCTGACAAGGCGGAGAAGTTTCTGTCACCCCTCGACACTGATTCTGCAACTGGACCTGACGGCATCAGCCCACGGATCCTAAAATCCTGCTCTGCCACTCTTTCACTCCCTCTCTCTGTTTTCTTCACACTCTCTTTTGCTCAAGGTCATTTGCCATTTGTGTGGAAATCAGCCAACATCACCGCTTTGCACAAAAAAGGTGCAAAAACAGATCCCTGCAACTACAGACCATTCAGCCTTCTCCCAATTATCAGCAAAGTCATGGTATCCATCATTGCTTCAGATATAAAATCTTTCTTCTTCTTCAATGGCTTGATCTCTGACCACCAATTTGGTTTCAGACCAGGTCACTCTACTCTGGACATGCTGCTTCTACTGTCTCAACAATGGATGAAGGTCCTCAATGCCAAACAGGAAATTAGAGCTGTCGCCCTTGACATATCAAGTTCCTTCGATACGGTCTGGCACCCGTTCTGCTCACCAAACTCTCCTTCTATGGTATTCATGGTAATCTCCACGGATGCCTTGCGGACTTCCTCTCTCGTCGTAGTCAACGTGTGGCCCTGAATGAGTTCCTCTCATCTCCTCTTCCTGTTCAGGCTGGAGTTCCCCAAGGCAGTGTTCTGGGCCCTGTGCTTTTTCTGGTCTTCATCAATGATCTCTCTGACTCTCTTGAAAATCCTCTCCACCTCTTTGCTGATGACTCCACTCTCTGCTGCTCCATTCCTCATCCCACAGATCGGCAGTCTGCAGCCTCCTCACTCTCTGCAGACCTGGACAAAATCGCAGACTGGTCAAACAAGTGGAACATGTCTTTCAATCCTGACAAATCTCACACTCTTACTATGTCTCTCTGAAAAGACCGACTGGACAACCCTCCCATCCACTTTCTGAACAATCCTCTCCAAGAAGTTCTGTCACTCAAGCTTTTGGGTCTCACTATCTGCCATGATCTTTCCTGGGAAAAGCACATTTCCAATCTGGCCTCCAAAGCCAGTCACCGAATGGACATCCTCCATTGTGCGAAGTCCTTCCTGGGCACACTTGAGCTGGTCACCACATACAAGGCTTTCATCCGCAGCTCAATGGAATACTGTTCTCCCCTCTGGGTCGGTGCTCCAGCCTCACACCTAGCTCAGCTTCATGCTGTTGAAACCAAAGCTTTCAGAATCATTGAAATCTCTCGCGATGAAGCTCACACCGAGGGCCTTTCACTCACTCACCGCAGGCAGGTTGGTGGTCTTTCTGTCTTCTACAGACTCCTCTCCGGCCTTGCTGCCCCCCCCCCCCAGCTCCCTCTGGGCTCTGTCCCACAAATATTCCTACATGTCGCACAATATCTGCATGCAACCCTCTTATGTTTGAACTGCCAAAATCAAGACTCTCTGCTCACCTTCACTCCTCTTTTCTCCCACCTCTGGAACAAACTCCCTCACTGTCGTCAATCCCACTCCTCCCTCCAGGTCTTTAAAAGAGCTGTTCACCACCATCTCTTATCTTCCCCCATCCAAAACCTTGAACTTTTCTACCCAAGCTAATTTCACCACAGATCCACTTTTTTGAAATACCAACTTCTTTCCTGGAAGTCCTTGCAGTGTCCTTGTGTTTATTACTTCTCCCCCCACCCTCCCCCTTCCCACGCCTCCTCCCCCCAAGCCCTCTCCCTCCCACATATCTCCCGATGTCCCTGCTCTCAAATGTTGTGTTTGTGCTTCCCCTTCTCTCCCCATCTTGTCTATCGCTACCCTTATTATATGTTTTGTGTGTCGGTTTGATTTTTTTTTGTGTGATAAAAGTTATCTCTTTCACGAGCCTCGATCCTGCATACAAAAAAAAAAAGTGGCCATCAAACCGCACGATTACATGGTGTCCTTCGATGTGGTGTCTTTGTTTACCAACGTTCCCCTCGCTTTAACGGTCGAGGTGGCCGGGAGGCGGCATATAAATTATTACCTCGGTTGCTGTCACTTGGGTATATATTCTTACTTTAGGTTTGCAATGAATCCGTTTAGCTTAATTCATTTAATTTACCACCATCACTTGAAGCAATTACTCATGGTTTATTTTTTTCATCGATTTATTTGAATTATGGTACGTTTTGTTTGATATAACGTGTGATTTAACAGTTGTTTTGATGTAACATCCCGATGTGTGGTTTCAGTTGGTTCAACGATTTTGGTTTTGATTTACGGTTTAAATTTGAATGGCACGAGTTATTCCAAAATGCTATTGATTGGTGGTTTCGGTGTCCCCACTCCCTTTTTACCTTATATAAGGGAGGGTATACAATTGTTTTCCTTTACTCTTGAGAAAGGTCAGTGGATGCACGTTTGTCCGTGTTGCTGATCGAAACGTCACGGATGGTGAGAAAAGTTGACGCGTCGCAAAAACCTTTTTCGGTGAACGAAGCGCGAGGATCAAAATGGCCGACGGCTCTTACTTGAGATGAAGCGACCCGGCGAGGGTTCTTCAGAATCTCCATGCCGAAACCTGACTATGCAGGTTTCTCAATCCTCCAGCGATAACACCTATCGCAGGAAATTCCTTTCAAGGAAACTCAAAGTTCACTCGCGACTTTCGTTCGATAACGCTCGCTACGGTCCGTTCCAGCAATCTTTCTTTCAATCCACCATCAGTCCCTTCCAGCAATCTCTATCTCTCAATCCACTATTGGTCCATTTCAGCAATCTCTTTCTCTCAATCCATTGTCAGTCCATTCCAACAATCCACCATCGGTCCGTTCCAACAATCTCTTTATCTGAATCCATTATCGGTCCATTCCAACAATCCACCATCGGTCCATTCCAACAATCTCTTTATCTGAATCCATTATCGGTCCATTCCAACAATCCACCATCGGTCCGTTCCAACAATCTCTTTCTCTGAATCCATTATCGGTCCATAACAACAATCCACCATCAGTCCGTTCCAGCAATCTCTTTCTCTCAATCCATTA
Organism: Myxine glutinosa; assembly: GCF_964187855.1. NCBI lineage: Eukaryota > Metazoa > Chordata > Myxini > Myxiniformes > Myxinidae > Myxine > Myxine glutinosa. The sequence continues at coordinate 20,550,561 of NC_136274.1, forward strand.
TCGGTCCATTCCAACAATCAACCATTAGTGCGTTCCAACAATCTCTTTCTCTCAATCCATTGTCGGGCCGTTACAACAATACACCATCGGTCCACTTCACCAAATCTCAATTCACTAAACTTCAATTCATCAACCCTTCCTTCACCCAATTGGTACTTCCTTCAACCCCACGATCGGTTTATTCCTGATTCCTGTCCTTCCGTCCGTCTGTTCATTGCCTAAAGACTTTGCTTGGTCGCGTTGGATGCACAACAAGTCAAGCTGGGTCCAGGACAAGCTGCGCTAGGCCCATACCGAAGCAAGTGGCACGTGAGGCAAGAGTGCAGTGAAACCACGGAGTCCCTGGTGCACCACACAGCTCGCCACACTTACACCACACACTTCCAACCCCAAATTGACACTCCACCTCCCATCCTCCCATCTTTAACCCCCAACCCTACTTATTTTCTCCGGCCCGACACAACCCGCCTGGTTGTGAGGTAAGCGAGGGGTCGTCTCCACACTCCAAACTGCCTGTTTTGTTCTGTTCTCTCTTCCTCGACACGGAATGAATGATGGGACCATATCCAGTGTGTGTCAGTAAGACCTGTATAAGAATGTACGTGCTTGGGGAAAGTCTGTTCTTTTGTGCCTCTTGACTATGCTTGCTTTTGCCACAGTTCACAGCCGAGGAATTTGTGAGGTTCTCAAAGAAATGGCAGTTTGATCATCGTACATCGTCACTGTCATGTATGATGGTGCAAGTATACCCCCATTTTATCCCGACACCACGACCGCGGGTTTATTTCCGTTTCTGGAAGTTACGGCCCAGCTCAGACGGCGCTGGGGCGAATCGGGCCTGTATCTGCAGAGTCAATAAACGTGTGCAACAATCGATCATAGTCTGTTGAGATACCTTACATGGCGACGAGGATAAACATCGAGAGCATGACTTCTTTCGGCCGTATCGATGAATTCGACCCTCATGAGGGAGAATTTGACACGTATTCTGAGCGGTTGTCTTTCTACTTCGAGGCGAATGGCATCGCGACCGAAGCCCTGATGAAGGCCGTCTTCCTGTCCGTTTGCGGGGGTGAGACTTTCACACTCGTTAACAACCTGATTCGTCCTCGGACTATCCCGGAGGTCACGTATGCAGAGCTCAAGGCCGCTTTGAAGGAACATTGTAATCCATCTCCTTCAGTCATCCTGTGTCGGTTTAATTTTACATGTGCAGACAGCATCAAGGTCAGTCGATCGCAGACTTCATTGCACACCTCAAAAAACTGTCACATCTGTGTGAGTTTGGGGACACGATTGACAACATGCTCCATGATTTGCTGGTGGTTGGCATGTCCGATGACCGCATTAATAGACGCCTGCTTGCTGAGAGAAGACTGACTTTCCAAAATGCCAGAGACACTGCCATTTCCATGGAAAGTGCTGAACACAACACGACAAGCATCGGTGCCACTCGCTCGCCTGGTACCAGCCCTGCTGTGAATCGGTTGGATCATGTTCAGCCAAAACGTTGGAACAAGGCTCCTCGTCAGAAGCCAGTGCAGTCTCAAACACACAACAATTGTTTTCGGTGCAACGGAAAGCACCCTCCGGAGACGTGTCGGTTCAAAGATGCCACCTGCCATTTCTGTTTGAAAACTGGCCATATTGCTCCAGCTTGCATCACTCGCAAATCGGGAAAAGAGAAAGCTGCTGACAAGAAGATTCATCAGTTTATCGGTTTGGAGGAACCTGAGCTTGACCAGGTGAGCTCTGTTTCCGACAACTCAGAATCGTGTGACCTGTTTCATATTGATTTTCACCATAAGCAGGACCCTTTTTCTTGCCACTGTTGTCGTCAACAATCGACCATTGCAAATGGAGATCGACACTGGTGCGGCTGTCTCACTCATCAGCCATGCTGTTTTCACAAACCTGTAGAGTGATGCTGACTGACCCCACCTGAAACCTACTACCGATGGACTCTCCACCGATACAGGTGAGAAGATTGTCCCTGCAGTACATGTGACGTCACGGTGGGCTACGATAACCGTGAGTTTCACCTACCCCTGATCGTCATTCCAGGAAAGAGCCCTTTCTTACGAGTCAGGTACTGGTTGAGCATAATTCAACTGAAGTGGAAAAGCATTCATCAACTCCGGGCAGCCAACGTTTCTCCTACCGCAGCATACACACTCAAAAATGTGCTGGATTCGTACCTGGATGTCTTCAAGGATGAGCTTGAAACCTTGAAAGGAAATATAGCTAAACTCAGTGTTGACCGGGATGCCAATCCTATATTTTAAAGAGTTCACCCAGTCCCTTTCGACCCGCGGGAGTGGATTGAAAAAGAACCGGATCATCTTGAAAATCTGGGGATCATCGAGCAAATTCAGTACGCCAAATGGGCGGTGCCCATCGTTCTGGTCATAAAATCGGACCAGTCCATCCACATATGTGGAGATTATATTTATAAAATGACCGTGAACAAGTGTTCTTCATTGGATAAATATCCAATCCCGAGGATCGAAGACCTCTACGCTCGTCTCACGGGAGGCAAGACTTTTACTAAACTCGATCTCAAATCCACCTATCTACAGATCTGCTTGGACGAGATTTCGAAACAGTATCTTACCATCAACACACATCGTGGGTTGTACAGGTACCACCGACTCAGTTTTGGAGTAAAATCTGCACCTGGCATTTATCAACGTGTCATGGACAGTTTGTTTGCCGCCGAACGCAACGTCATTTGTTACGAGGATGATATTCTGGTTACTGGTCGTACGGATGCTGAACATCTACAAAACCTGGATCGAGTTCTGAAGAAGATTTTGGGCTCAGGCCTACGTTTGCGTCGAGACAAGTGCAAGTTTATGGTGCCATCAGTCAAGTACCTGGGTCATACGATTGATGCTGAAGGTCTACACCTGACAGATGAGAAAGTCCGAGCTATCAAGGATGCTCCTGCTCCACGAGACCTAACCGAATTGAAGTCATACCTCAGTTTGGTTCAGTTCTATGGTCATTACATCCCGAATGTGACCGACGTTATGGGCCCCCTTTATCGTCTTTTGAGGAAAGGAGTCTCCTGGAGCTGGGGGTCCACTGAACAATCAGCAGTCCAGACCTCCAAGGATCTGCTCAAATAATCCAATGTTCTCGTTAATTTTGATCCAGAGAAGGATCCTGTGCTGACATGCGATGCCTGTCGGTATGGAGTGGGGAGTGTATTATCACACGTGATGCCTGATGGTACGGAAAGACCTGTTGCATTTGCTTTCAGAATGTTGTCCCCGGCAGAGAAGAACTATTCCCAACTTGACAAGGAAGGATTGGGAATCGTTTTGGGCATCAGAAAATTTCGCCAGTACCTTCTTTGACATCATTTCACAATTCACACTGATCACAAGCCGCTGATCAGTCTGTTTGGTCCAACTAAGGAGAAGTCTGACACACTACCACCCAGGATCATCCGATGGTCCCTGTTTCTTGCTGCTTATGACTACACCATATGTTAGAAGCCTGGTTCATCTATCACAAATGCAGATGCCATGAGTCGGTTACCCCTTCCAGAATCCGTTGATGATTCACCTACACCAGGATCCATTATCGCACTGATGGATCATCTTGAAGATTGTGCTGTCGACGCCGGACAGATCCGCACCCATACTCGACGAGACCCAGTTCTGTCCAGAACTGTCCAGGTTGTGCATTTTGGATGGCATTTGCTGCCTGACGGTGACCCAGCTTTTGCGGCTTTGAAAGCACGTCAAAACGAACTCAGCGTGGAAAATGGTTGCCTACTCTGGGGATGCCGTGTCGTGATCCCGGAAAATCTGCGTTCCGCCGTTCCAGGGTCATCGATGAAATCCATGACTGTCACGCCAGGATTGTGAAGATGAAGTCACTCGCTAGAAACTATGTGTGGTGGCCAAATCTTGATGCTGATATCGAACATCATGTTTGACATTGTTACCCCTGCCACAGCACCCGGAATACACCTGCGAAAATGCCACTATCCCTGGGAATGGCCCAGCGAACCATGGCATCGCCTGCATCTCGATTATGCTGGGCCTATTAACAGCAGCATGATTCTAATCATCACCGACGTCCACACAAAATGGATTGATGCCTATGTGACATGTGGTACTACGTCAGCCATTGTCATAGAAAAACTCAGACGGTTTCACTAATCATGGTCTGCCCAGGATGATCGTGAGTGATAACGGTACGTGTTTTTTCCAGTGCCGAGTTCGCCGAGTTCACACGTTGGAACGGCATCAAACATAAGTTTGTCAGCCCACATCACCAGGCTTCAAATGGCTTGGCCGAACAATCCGTGGGAATCATCAAATCAGGATTGCAGAAACTTCAGGAAGGAAACCTGGAAACAGAGCTGTGTCGTCTCCTGTTCAAATACCACATCACACCACAATGAACAACCGGAGCTGCTCCGTCTGAATTATTGCTGAAACGACACCTGGGATCGACACTTGACAATCTCAAACCAGACATATCGTCAAATGTTTATCAGAGCCAGCTTCATCAAAAGTTGGTGCACGATAAGTCGTCCAACAGTCGCTGTATCAACATCGGAGATCCAGTGTTTGCACGAAATTTTGGTGCAGGTGCGACGTGGCTACCGGGGGACATCATCGAGAAGCCAGGTCCACTGTCCTGCGTGATTCGCCTGCAGGACGGCCATGAAATTCGTCGACATGAGGACCACATAACCTACCGTCACTGTCAGTCGATAGAGCCTGCAGTATCGTCACAGTCAGAACAACAGTTTGACCCACCACTACCGGAGATCGTCATGGCCACTCCAGCCGGCTTGGATGCCCCCGAAAACCTCTGCGAACGCTACACCCTTTGTGGAGCCCAAAGGAATCACCTCGGACTCTGTATCCACTGGTACACCGCGACGCTCAATGTGTGAGAGAAAAGCACCCGACCGGTTGAATCTTTGAAGATGTTTTTTCACGTTGACACACACAGGGACAGATTTATCCCCATGTCCACTTGCTTTTGTTTGCACACATATTTTCACGTGTTTTTGGAAATGTTGCTTTTGGAATGTCAATTTTGGAAATCTAGCACGTATTGCTCTTGGTAATTTTGGACTTAAAGGGGAGGATGTCATGTATGATGGTGCAAATATTCCCCGTTTTATCCTGACACCATGACCGCGGGTTTATTTCCGTTTCCGGAAGTTACGGCCCAGCTCGGATGGCGCTGGGGTGAATCGGGCCTGTATCTGCAGAGTCAATAAATGTGCAACAACCTATCGTCGTCTGTCGAGATACATTACAGTCACCTAATTTCGCTCAGAGCAATGGAAAGGCTGAGAATGCAGTGAAGATTGCAAAGTCACTTCTGAGGAAGGCAACGGCAGCAAATTCTGATCCCTACTTGAGCATGCCTGCCTTCTGCAACACACCGACAAAATAAATGTGGAGCAGTCCTGTACAAAGACTGATGAACAGACGAACCAGGACCTTACTTCCAATTTCGAAAAGCTCTGAAAACAAGGGGTGCAGAAAGACGTGGGAGGTCAACTTAGATCAACTAAAAGCAGGCAGGCATACTACTATAACAGAGGTGCCAAAGACCTCCCGCCACTGAGAGTTGGAGACACAGTGAGGGTGAGGCCAACATTGGATCGACATCAGACATGGCAGAAAACAGTAGTAACTGGGAAATCCTCACAACCACGATCATATGAAGTGATGCCCGAGGAGGGTGCAGGAGAAACAAAGAAGTACAGGAGAACCAGAAGACATCTGAGAAAGACGGATGAAACGGCTCATTAGACGGAAGCAGATGTTGGGATACCAGAGGTATTGCCACAGGCCCAGCAGAATGAACAACATGGCAGATCGACAGGAGGCCTCCAGAGGACAACAGCCGGTAACATCGAGATCGGGGAGAGAAGTTCGTCAACCCAAGTACCTCATGGATTACGTGCAAGAGTAAAGAATACTGTGTCGTGGGTTTGTGGGAAAGTGTAGTAATCCATACTGGAAGCTTACTGGAGGCTTAATCCATACTGTAGTAATGTGTAGTGTATCATTTTTTTTTTTCACTGAATAATCCAAAGGGAACAATTGGGGCAGAAGTATGTTGTTGTCGGGGTGGAGTAGTGAATACGAACTTATTATTACCTTCGCAAAAGCGGAAGGTTATGTTTTGATCGCTGTGTATTTATTTGTATGTCTGTGTGTGTGTGTGTGTGTATGTTATTCGCATAACTCAAAAAGTATTCAACCGAATTGCATGAAATTTGGTGGGATGATTGGTTATTATACGGGACACATTTGATTAGATTTTGGGAGCAATCGGGTCAAAGGTCAAGGTCAATGTCACGAAAAGGTCAAAATCGTATTTTTACCATAGCGCGGTCAATTTTTATCCAATTGGCATGCAACTAATGCCAAAATGTTCAGAATTCAATGCCCGATCTTGTTTGTCATAACTCGGTCAATTCTTATCCGATTTGCATGAAATCAGCACCAAACTGTTCACTGTTCTGTTCCCTACACTCCCATGCCAAGTACAGAACAGTAGCTGCGGCGAAGGTATGCGCTCTACCGAGTGCCCGTTCTAGTTTGGTAAATGCATATGGCTCTCAGTACAGTGAACATATTGGAACAAATTACACTGGTCAACAAAATTTTAAAAGTTTTATGGTTCTAGTATATTTTGAGGTGATTATAACCAACATGAACCTGTAGATTTCGATTATGATATCCACTTTTCACGAGCACATCCAGTTTTTGAGAACCAGTATACCATAGGAATATCAGCTACAGCCGAAATTCGTCTTGTACTCACTAATCAGGACTTTGTAACGAGACTATCTGAGCTGGAAAGCGTTGCTTGGGATAGCTTTGTGGCTCTTGCTAACAATTATCTTGGAAATTTTCGAGCACCAAATTATAAAGAGCTTGTGGACAAGATGTTGAAGAGTTACCAGGCGCTCGGTGCTCGAATGTCACTCAAGATACATTTCTTCCATTCTCATCTGGACTTCTTTGCACAAAATCTTGGCAATGTCAGTGATGAACATGGAGAAAGGTTTCACCAGGATATTGCCATCATGGAGACTCGATATCAAGGCCGATTCAATCCAAACATGATGGGCATCTCCTGTTGGACTTTACAGCGTGAAAGTGATTGCTCCTACAAACGAAAAAGTAAAGTTCAGAAGCACTTTTAATGTGATGTAAATAAAAAGTTTAAGTTCATATTATTTTTTGTGACAATAAATAGACTTATTGAGACTTAATCAAGAAATTCGCATGCTCGAAAGATTTTTTCCACACTTATGATCTACTACGTCAAGGTTAGGTGATAGCAAAATTTTAAGGTCAGATTCGGATTCGTGGGCACCAAATTAGTTAGAAATAGTTGAAAATAAGTCAGAACCAATTTGGCTGTTGACCAGTTATGAAAGGAGGGATGTAAGAGGGATAGCGCCAGGGGGCGACAGAGAGCGACTGTGGGTGTCGGAGAGGAGCGAGCTCCATCTTGTCGAGGAACGTGGACCGATGAATAAAGGTTGCTCCACGTATGTGAACCCGAACAACTTGAGTCCATAAGTCTTCTATCCAGCAAGACAAGGAAAATTACAGCTTTTGCTGCCAATACATGCCCTTTCCCTTTTGATTTTGCTTTGTGAGTAAAGGCTTGTTAATAATGAGCTTGATAATTGCCTGCTTGTGTGTCTGTGTCACTCTCATTGATCCAGAGCTATTCACTGTCGTGATAACTGACACCTACGATCATGGTCTTAGAGTGGCTTTTAAAATTACCTTTAGGTGTTTAAAATAAAAAAAATTATTGCTATTTCTTACATTTTTTGTGTGGGGGGAAAGGGGTGTGCTTACATCTTCTGGACATCCTACAAATGTAAATGAACACTTGGTTTACTCTGCGAGCTTTGCACATCACGTTCAGTGAATGTTACGTCCCTGTGCCTTGTATTTACTGTGATTTTTTTTAACGCCTTCTGTATACCGATCTTGAGGCTCAGTTTGCAGCCACGTCTTGCAGCCACGTCTTTAGCCACCGTCTAAAATTGCAATGTAAGAGACATAAGTACTCTTCTTTTGGGTCTTTGTAGTCCTCAGAGTCTTTTGGGTCCTCTGGGTCTTTTGGGTCCTCGAGGTCTTTTGGGTCTTCTGGTTCCTCGGGGTCATTTGCGGCTTTTGTGTCCTCTCGATCTTTGGGGTCCTCGGGTCTTTTTTGACCTCTGGGTCTTTGGGGTATTTAAGGGTCTTTGGGGTATTTTGGGTCATTGGGTCCTCAGGGTCTTCGGGTATTTTGGGTCTTCACTGTGTTTTGTGTTTTTGGGTCTTCTGGTTCCTCGGGGTTTTTTAGGTCATTTTAGTATTTTGGGTCCTTCAGGGTCTTTTGGATCCTTAGCGTCTTTTGGGTGATTTGAGTCTTTGGACAAAGAAGGCGGAGAATAAAGTTGAATCGTTCGTTCGTTTACAAGGCTGTGGGGTCGCATCATTTGGTTGAGGGCGCGGATGTGTCGCAGATCGAATGCCCTCTGTAGGTTAGGGCAGGAATTTGTAATTTGTTCATGGTGCGGCGATAGCTTGAGTACTCTTCGCGAAGGACACCATGGGATCTTGAAGTCCATCAAAGAATGCTGGCAGACGGGATTCCTGTTTAACGGCACACACACATTGCTGAATCAGGCTGCCTGTGAAACTCGAGGACGACAGTTATTAGCTGGGATTGGGATTCACCCCAGGATAGTCAGCTTGGAGGTGTGTGCGTACCTCCAGAAGAAACAAGAATAAAATAAAAGAACACAGTTTCTGCTGTCGTTGGTGGGGTAAGGGAAGAGGATGGAGGAGGTGGGGTTGTCATTGCGAAAGGGGCTTGGGAGGCGTTATTGTGAGGGCATTTATATTCAAATATCATTGAATATTTTAAATACAAAATCATCTCATGGGCAATGTTGTCATGATTTTTTAATACCTTGTGATTAAAATGAGTGCAATTGTCGATAATAATTCAATTTGCTTTTTTAAGAAAAACTTTTCATATTGCACCATGAAAGCACATCATAATTTGGTAGATTCATACACACGTGTGGATGTGAAGCAGGTAATTTTAAGATATTAACATTTTTAAAATCACAAACCTGTGCTGAATATAATCCTGAGTACACTGCATGCAACTGCTGACGGCAGAAAATAGTTGGGCAGATATGCGAAAAAGATGTTCACCTCTGGCAGGAAGCATAAAAATTGGTATATAAGGGTTTCAAGGTATGCTGAATTGAAATAGATGTGGAGACATTTGACTTTTGACATTTGACAGCCATTCAACGTGGTACTAATTTTTGATGATGTCAGAGAATTGGTTGAGAATGTTCTTGTTGGAGGTTTACATCTTATTTACGTGTCCATTGTGTTATATATACAATAATAGATATCTCCTTCTATTATAGAACACACAATCATAACATAACACAACATGTACATTTGTTATGTACAAATAATGTAATTTTTTATTTATTAATCAACATTGTCCTTGACATATAACCTATAGAGGTGCACTTGTGGACTGTTTAACCACAGACTTTATTTTGTCTGGTTCTATGAAATTCAGCTGGTTGGCTTTATTTCTGGTGTATTTCTAAATATCGATAACTTGCGTAACAGAGTAATTGGTATCTTAAAATTCTCCTGTCATACATTGTTGCCTATGTTTGAGCAGCCATCGGGTATATTCAAGCCTTTAGAAAATTAACAAGAAACTGACATTGTGGGTAAATGTAGGTGATCAAGGGCTCTATGTTTGTTACCAAATTTCATGCTTATACTATGTTGCATATTACATCTTTTTTGTGAATTAAAGAAGTCTTTCCATATCTGTCTGTTGTCAACTTTCTGAACAGAATACATACGTATATTACTGCCCACACATCTAACTTCCAAAAAGAGAAAAAAAGTATTTGTCTTTTTCCCATTTTCGACTACCAGTAGCATAACACATAACACTACATGTTCCCAGAGAAACACTTTCTATATTACTTGTTTGGGACTGTTATTCCATTTAGAATGGATTGGAAGAAATATACATGCAGGACTGCAGGTGTATTTTGAAATTTATTAAATTGTGGCACATTTAAAGAAATCGAATGTTTTCTCATTTCGCAGTGCAGTTGATGCCAGCAGTTATGGTTGAGAGTCCATGTAGAGTGAGATAACCAACACAATGTGATAAGTAAGACACCATATTAGAGGTATTTATATACCCATTCCAGTAATGTATGCTGCTAAATGATCATTGAAGCCACAATGAGATGGCAGGCCATGAACCAACTGCACCCTCCTACCGTGAATAGCGCGAAATTGGCAAAAAATGCAAAAACCCCGTCCCCCAAAACCTCATTTTTGAGAACATTACGTTGATCCTATCAAATGTCTCCACATCTATTTCAATTCAGCATACCTTAAAACCCTTATATACCAATTTTTATGCTTCCTGCCAGAGGTGAACATCTTTCTGATATTTTGTCACATATCCACCCAACTAAAATGTCTGTTATTGAAGTTGGTATGCCAAAGGTTATCTGAATCCATAAGGCATTGCATTGGCTCAACTTGTACACCCACATCCTGTGAAGGAAGAGCTGCAAGAGACTGTCGTGATAAAGGAAGCTCGTTTCATGGCCGTGTGGACGGAGTCATTGTGATGTTTCCTGGCTGCTCGCTGGGCTCTGGAATTGGCAAGAACCTGGGCACGACAAACCTAATGACCATGCCAAGAGCAAAGATCCCCAAAGCTGCCATGAAAAACAGACCACGGTAAAACAGCAGTCTTTTCAAGGAAAGCATTGGAGGTCCCTCTACCAGATGTTCGTTGTCCACATTTCTCTTAATTTGTACCATTTCCAATATCCCATGTGCTTGGATCTTCACAGCAAGTGGGTCATCACCATTGCCAATGGTTGATATTCCATTCTTCACTATTTCCTTGTGAATTTGGTTATCCCTTTGGTCCTCAGGTACCGCTGTCACTTCTGGTTGTTCCTCCACACCTGCAGGGACAAAAGGATTTCATATCGGGTTTTCGACTGAGTTTCTCATACTCGCACAAATAAAATGTGGTGGAAAGCCAAGCTTCAATGAACATGCATATGAGAAGATAGATTGTGGTTATATTAAAACGAGAGTGGAAGTGGGCAGGAGGCATGCATTTTGGGAGTTTAATTGGGAGTGGTTCCTGGAACAGCCGGTGCATCTTGCAGGCGATGAGGAGATTCGGACAGCTGAGAGAACAGAGGAAGCAAGATCTTAAAATGTAAATGAATTTATACAAGAAATACATATTTTTGAGACGTCTCAAACTTGAGTAGCCTCGGCAAAAATATTGTTTAAGGCCTCTGTTGTGAAAATCAACCAAGTCCACAACTTTGTCCCAGAGGTAGGTTTAATCTCAATCAGATCTTTAGCATCATCCTGTAAAATACAATCATGCAATAGATATCGGGATCTTGGCATCATATAGGAAGGATCGATTATATTAGTCAATGCAAGCAAGCCTAGAATATATGTGCGGGTACGTACCATTCAAGACTACATGTCATAGTAAAATGTCACAGGAGTGGCTCAGCGTCGCAGACGTCCGAGGTCTTATAGACGCCCCTCTGCGGTTTAAGTGGGCATCACTCCTGGGTTCAACTTTGATACATTTTCACCACATTCTCCCCGCCGTTAGAACTACACTGCCGCTAGGCAGGAATCAAGCGTGCGTCAGCATTAATTGATTGGGGATGTCATTCCATGTCAGTCGGTCCATCCGTCGCGGTCAGGGTGGCGAATTACCCTGCCAGCACGTGTCCGGAAACTACCGGGTATGGCCTCCCCAAGCCCGGAGTCCGCTGCTCCGGAGTAGCCGCTGGAGGCAGGTGTCGGAGGGGGCACCTCAGGGCCTTCAGGCAGGGGTGTATTTGACGAAGGAAGGGACGGCAGGTGTTCCATAGAGGAAGCTTCGGGAGAGTCCATAGACTCATAGATCGGTTTGTCGATATCCCTATAAGGGTCGATGACCCCACATGGGGCGAGATGGCGTACGGAGACAGTGGACTCGCGTCCATCTGCCGTCATCACACGAGCATGCTCGGGATTAGCCTGGAGTACCTGCACCTTATCCACTAAGGGGTCGTACTTGCTTGTGCGAACCGCATGTTTGAGATAGGCCGGCCCCGGCTCAGCGAGCCAACTGGGTAAAGATGGGATACTACCCGAGCTTCTAGGGTGGTGGAGCAGTCTCTCGTGAGGAGTCTGGTTGGTGGCCGTACATAGTAGAGCCCTGATCGAGTTTAGCGCCGCAGGTAGCGACCAAGCCCATTTATCGAGGCCACGGCCGAGGGTCCGGAGACTTAGCATGACGGCCCTCCATATAATCCCATTGAAGCGTTCGACCTGCCCATTCGCCTGGGGTCTGTACGGTGTGGTGTAACTCGAAGCGACATTATTTTGGAGCTAGTAACCTCTCACTTCCTGAGACAGGAACACCGCACCACGATCGATATGCACGTAGGCCGGATACCCAAACATAGAAAACAAATTCTGCAGGCACCGTATGACCGTGGCAGCCGTCATATCCACGCACGTGTAAGCAAAAGGGAATCGCGAGTACTCATCAACGATAGTGAGCAGATAACCAGAGTTACTCGACACCGGCAGCGGCCCTTTGAAATCCATTGCCAATCTCTCCCACGGTTTAGTAGCCCTAACCAGCGTCCCCATGGGAGGGTTGTAAAAACGCGGTTTGAGTTCCGCACATATAGCGCAGTCGCGGCAGATCCGGCGGATGTCCTCAATCGAGTACGGCAGATTACCACTACGCACAAAATGAGCGAAACGAGTCACCCCAGGATGACACATAGTGCCGTGCAAAGTGCGCAGACCCTCCAGAGTTATGATACCCGCGCACGTAGCCGGCCTCGATAAGGCGTCGGCGACCAGGTTATCCTTCCCCGGGCGATATTTGATGGTGTAGCAGAAGTTGGCGAGTTCGATATGCCAGCGAGTGATTTTCTCATTCTTAATGCGTTGAGCATGTAAGGTGTCGTACATGAACGCTACGCTTTGTTGGTCCGTGATGATTTGGAAGCATCGCCCGAGTAAGTACGGTCACCATCGCCGAATAGACTTGACGATCGCGTACGCTTCCTTTTCGACAGACGAATGCCTCCGCTCAGCTTAGGTGAGAGTCCGCAAAAAGAAAGCAACAGGGCGCCCCCCCTGGGAGAGTGTCGCCACTATCGCATGATCCGAGGCATCACTTTCTAAGACGAAAGATTCGCTCTGGTCGATCGTCGCCACAGCGGCGCCAGCAATGTCGGCCTTAAGGCCCCCAAAGGCTGCCAAGGCGGCTGGGCTCATGGGGAACGTGTCGCAGGCCACAAGGGGGCGGAGCTTCGCGGAGAAATTTTGCACCCACTTCGAATAGTGGGCGAAAAGCCCGAGAGCTCGCTTCATCGAAGCTCGATCGCTAGGCGGAGCCATATCAAGCAAAGGTCGCAGACGCTCCTTATCTGGAGCGACAGAGCCATGGGTCACGGTGTACCCCAGAAGATCTATCGTGCGAAGAGAGTAACGACACTTAGCCTCATTCATGGTTAGGCGATACCTCTGCGCGACCTCGAGGAAGCGCTTCAGATTAGCATCATGATGCCCCTGGTCATACCCACAAACCGTAAGATTGTCCAGATATACAAAGACATCTGTCAAGTTCTCCTTAGTAACGAGGTCGTCCATAGCCCTCTGAAAACAGGAGACCCCGTTCGTCACCCCAAAAGGTAGTCGGGTGAACTGGTATAACCTTTGACCCGATTCAAAGGCGGTATAGATGCGATCAGCCCTAGAGATGGGGATCTGATGATACGCACTACGCAGATCGAGAGTGCTGTAGACTGAGTACTGGGCCACCTGTCGTACCAGCACGTCCATCCCCGGTAAGGGGTAGGCGTCCAGCTGTGTAAAGCGATTAACCGTCTGTGAATAGTCGATTACCATGCGTCGGCGATGGGCTTCACTTCGCACCACGAAGACCTGGGCCCGCCACGGCGACCGGTTGGGTTCTATGATACCTTCCTTTAAGAGCTGGGCCGTTTCTTCCGCAATGAATTGCGCGTCTGCTCGTGAGTAGCGCCGTGATTTCACTGCTACAGGAGTGCAGTCAGTGGTCAGGTTGGGGAACAGCGAAAGAGGCTCAATTTCCATTTTCACGAGTGCACACACAGCAAGCGTGTCAGTCCCACCGAATTCCATTTCCAAACTTCCATGTCACTTAAGAAAATCGTGTCCTAACAGAATGTCAGCACATAAAGCAGGTAAGACCAGGAGATGTACATCTGGAAACATGCGTCCCTTTATCACAAGCTTCAATCGACATTCCCCTTTTGTGCTGAGCCTAAGCCCCTGGGAGGCCATAAAGATCCGTCGTGTTGTCCCGAGGACCGGCCACCCATGTTTACGCACCAGTTGATGATCTATAAAACCATCCGTCGACCCCGTGTCGACTAAAGCCCGTGCAAAAATGCCTTTGACCATGAGTGGAATAATGGCCTGAGCAAGGCCGCAAGATCCGGCAGGTATTGAGCCATCTGAGCGAGAAGATTGCGCCTCGCGTGTGGATCCCACGCCGGCTGCAGTTTTCCGGTCGTTTGAGCAGCCTCCGGAGGGCACTCGTGTCAAACGCATAGTTGGTCGTGCCAAAGCAGGAGCTTCAGGAGCTTGTAGTCCGTACGAGCGGCCGTCAGAAGGTGCTCGTGTCACGCGAGAAGGATCGCAGCCAACTGTAGTTTCACGTGCTGAAGCAAGAGCGTGTAGTTCGTACGAGCTGCCGTCAGATGGCGCTCGTGTCATGCGAGAAGGATCGCAGCCAACTGTAGTTTCACGTGCTGAGGCAAGAGCATGTAGTTCGTACGAGCTGCCGTCGGATGGCGCTCGTGTCACGTGCATTGTTTGCCGCGTCAAAGCAGGAGCTTGTCGATTGTATGAGTAGCCTTCGGAGGGCGTTCGGATGCCAGTCAAGGACGGTCGCTCCGTGGTCGGTCGTGTTCGCGCCATTTGATTTGGCGGCCCGATGTATCTCACCAAGGACGAGCATGCAGCCAGGGGCCCACGAGGAGGAGGACCGCTCATCAAAGCCGGGTGAGGCACCCCGCTCTGTGCTCGGTCCGTTGGCTCGGCGATAAGCCCATTCAAGGTCGCGCGAGTGCGTGCGCCCCGCGCGGTCTTTCGGCAGACTTTTGCAAAATGTCCTTTAGTCGAACACAAATGGCATATTGCTTCCCGAGCCGGACACGCCGACCTGGGATGCTGTCGATTGCCACAGAAGTAACACGTAGCATTTCGTACAGGCCTTGGCCTGGCCGCTGTTTCTGCCGCCAAGCCGGAATCCGAGTCCACCTCGGGAGCGGCCAGGGGCTCCGCTAGCGTGGTCGAGTCCACTCCCGTATCCTCGGCGGTAGCCCTCTCCGGTCGCGCGAGTTGAGAAGTCCCCGCAACGACCCGTGTGTGGTCATAGGCGGTAGATTGTTCCCGGGCCTCAGTGTAGACGTGTGCCACCCGTAGAGCCTCCGTGAACGTCAGGTCAGCTGTCTCCAAAAGTCTTAGCCTAAGAGTCGAAGAGCCGATCCCAGAGACAAAAGCATCTCGGACAAGATCATCCTGGACTTGCTCGTGAGTGCGTACCTCTTGAGTACTGTCCGCAAGTAGTTGTCGTAGCTCCTGGGCGAAGCGATCGATCGACTCGGTGGGCTGTTGTCGCCGCGATGAGAGGAGATACCTGGTGTACACCACGCTCCATTTCTTAATGTAAATTCGCTTTAGCTCTGCCACTGCGGCATCATACGTCGTACATCGTTCAATGCTCCTGTAGACGTGGTGGTCCACTTTAGTCTGCAGCACGGCCAGTTTCGTTTCAGCAGTGGAAACGGTATCCTGGGCTCCAAACTGGTTCTCCAGTGACTTGAGCCAGTGAGTTAACTCCGAGCCCGAATCCACAGCTTGTGGGTCGGCGCTGAATGTCGGTACATGGATCATCTTGTGTCCCGCCATTTCCGTAGATCTTGATTGAGATTAAATGTTGTGGAAATCAACCAAGTCCACAACTTTGTCCCATAGGTAGGTTTAATCTCAATCAGATCTTTAGCATCATCCTGTAAAATACAATCATGCAATAGATATCGGGATCTTGGCATCATATAGGAAGGATCGATTATATTAGTCAATGCAAGCAAGCCTAGAATATATGTGCAGGTACGTACCATTCAAGACTACATGTCATAGGAAAATGTCACAGGAGTGGCTCAGCGTCGCGGACGTCCGAGGTCTTATAGACGCCCTTCTGCGGTTTAAGTGGGCATCACTCCTGGGTTCAACTTTGATACATTTTCACTGCAGCCTCTACTTTGAAGTGACATATTGATTTACTTTCATTCACACGAGAAACACCCGCTCCTTTCAAGACCAGCTTGAGTGAATATTGGGGGAGGTGGGGCAAATATATATTGTGCTGTGACTAATAATTCCCCCTGCTGCAGCAGGGATCAGTAAACCACTTGCACTATGGCACGTGTCCAGGAGAAAATTGCAAGTCGGCTCAAGATGGGTGGGGGGATTCTTTTTCTTTTTCCCCATGACCTAACCCTGGGTATTACCAACACGTTTGCAAAATTTGGTGGAGATCGGACCAGCCATTGTTTTTTTAATGATTTTCAGATGTACATACATACATGCATCCATCATACAGAGAATGGCCTAATTTGATATAACTGCAGGATATCGGTGAGTCCAATTTGGATCCAGAAACACAATAATTATGGTTAACCATTTTGAAATTTCCACTTTCGTTTAAATGTTGTAAATTATATTTAAACTAGAACAATGCGACTGTGTCGCCAATATGCCTCCGCATAGTCCCACAACGGGAAGATGCCATCACTCTGCATATGTATGGGTCGGGGATCACATTTGTGAAGTTTCGTGTTGATTGGATAAGGTTCGTTTTTCTATCCAAGATGGCTGCCAAACCACGTGACTTATGACATCATCATTTTCAATCTATAAGCAACAGTACTGTTAGATGATATTTGCAAAATTTTGCCATTATAGGGGGAGCGGTTTCAGAGATATAATTATTTAATATTTTCCTTCAATCCAATATAACTGCCAAACCATGTGAGATATGATGTCATAAATGTAATATTTCAATACAAATGCATCATAGATCATGTACATGCAATTTCAGATTTTTAGGATAAGGAATTCGATTGAAACATTTTTGCCTGGTATACCACTTCACCTATGATGTCATCATTATCATGATTTTGTTTGCCATTGGGAGTACTTGACAATGTACCAAGTTTCAAATTTTTCCATTCAGCGGTTTCTGAGAAATACTTTTTTAATTATTTGCCTTTAATTCAAGATGGCTGCCATACCACGTGACCTATGACGTCACAATTATCATAAAAAAATTCTGCATGGGTGTCACTCCTACCCAGAAAAACGAGGTTTAGCCCGTACGGACGGACGGACGGACAGACGGACAACCCAAAAACATAATGCCTTCGGCGACTTTGTCGGCCGAAGCATAAAAACTATTTGAGGGAATAGATGTCATGTTAGCAACGGCAGGTTAAAAGTGCCCCAGTTAGTGCAAGCAAGTCACCGAAAACGCACAGACAGCTAGTGCGTGAAAGGCCTCTTTAGCATTTTATGTCATTTTGAAAGTCCCGTATTATGTCCATCAAGCATGTGTCGTACCTCTCCCACAACAACAGAGCACATAGACACATATTTATAGAACAAAACGTCAGAGTAACCACACGGAAATGAAAGACCATTCACTTTACTCCAAAGGCATCGTTGTATCTTTGGTGGAATGAGTGTGAAGAGTTTAATATACCCCCCCCCCCTCATTCCTAAATTAAAAAAACATGAGTGGGAAAGGGATTGGGGGGGGGGGGGGTGGAGGAAACTGAGGTGAGACAGAGTAATTGACGTTATTCCATTAGAATGATATAATACTGTCGTGTGACTACCCTTGGTGATCACCTTAGGGTATCACGGAAAACCAAACGAGCTTTACTCTCAGGCACTCGGTTCAAAATATGTGGCAGAGGTACTACATGCGGGGGGAGGGGAGAGAGGGGAAGGAAGGGGGAAAGGGGAGTAGGAGGAGGAGGATGCTGAAGATCACTTACCTGCACGGATCTCACCGGCAGTCCTCAAACCTGCAAAAAATAACTTAAACGAAAACAGATTTAAAATGTACAAAAAAACGGGTTTATTCAAAGAACTGCTGGTACAAAATAAAACAAGGCAAAACTAAATTTTCTTTATGGAACGCTCCCGCAACAGACCTAAACACGGACACAGGGAAAGATAACGATATATAAAATAACTGTGTGTGGTTATTTTGTGCACTCAGCTCTGATCACTGGTGGGGGGTCTCGTCAAGAATCGTCGGCCCCGAGTACACAGTCCGGACCCGGCTCTGTTCTTGGCAGGAAGAAGGCCACAGTCCGCTCGTTGCTAGGCCTCACCGAGCGTCCTCTCACTCCTGGCCTCGTCGAGTGTGAAGCGAACAGGAGTTGTCGTGCAGCTCCTCGTTCCCAGCTCCTGGTTCGCAACTCGGCCTCCTCACAATCCCCAGGAGTTGTCGCGCAGCTCCTTGCTCCCAGTTCGCAACTCGGCCTCCTCACAATCCCCAGCAAGGTCTCGGCACACTGTCGCCCGCACCGAGGTCCAGAACGTGAATACAGGGGGAGAATCATCGGAGAATGGAGGAAATTCAACCGTCTCCACCAAAGTCTGGACCCAATAGAGAAAATGTCTGCCATGCTCGTATTTTGTCCACGCTGCTCTGATGTCATACGTCCTCCTCACCAATCAGTCAGTCCCATCTTTTCAATCCTCTCTGTCACTCAATGCCCCGACCAATCACGGCTCTCTAGGGCGTGGCCTTGGGCCTGCCTGTCCTTGCGGTGGTGTAGCGGCTGTGGTGCCAGTGGTATTGTTCATGCCTGGCTTCCGGTGGTTTTATTATTAATTCGTGAAATTAATGGGCGATTTTAACGAGTGTCTAATATGGTGCCATAAGGGACATAGGGATAAATTACAGAGAAAACAACATACAAGGAATTAATTAACATAATCCCTGAGCTAAATAACATGTCATAGGTGCCTCCATTATGACATCATAATTTGACAATTACAAAACTTCATCCGATCACGATGAAATTTCTTGAGCATAATCTAGGCATAAATTGGTGGAGAAAAAAAAATGATGACGTCATCGGTCACAAGGTTTGGCCGCCATTTTTATTTTAACATAAAAGCCTTAAAAACCACTGAAAACACATCCTGGCGAGGGTCTGCAATCTCTGATTGCTCTTTCTTGTTGTGTTGTGACTAAAGTTTTTTCACGGCATGAAAAAAATCGGAGTCAAAGGATGTCTCCCAGGGGTCAAAGTGGCTCAAGGTTTGACCACCCAAAATAGAATTTGCTTTTTCCTCTGAAACGACACACTATTTTGATGAAACTTCACCACAACCTCCATCACCCGTGATGTACCAAAGTTTGTTCAAGGCATTAAAAAATCTTCCCCTTTGGGGGTCTATGGGGGGAGGGTCAAAGTGAGTCCTGGTTTTACCCCCCAAAATAGATAGTTTCTTCCCTCTCTGAAACTACACACACTATTTTGATGAAACTTCACCACAACCTCCATCACCCGTGATGTACCAAAGTTTGATCACGGCATTAAAAAAAATCTGCCCCTTTGGGGATCTATGGGGGGGGGGGGGGGTGTCCCTAGAAAAATCGGTTTGCTTTTTTCTCCAATACTACACCCGCAATACCAATGAAACTTAACCACAACCTTCATCACCCGTGATGTACCAACGTTTGTTCACGGCAATAAAAAATCTTCCCCTTTGGGGATCTACGGGGGGTTACCCCCTAAAATAGGTACTTGCGTTCTTCTCAGAAACTACACATGCAATTCTGATGAAACTTGACCATAACCTTAATCACCTGTGTTGTACCAAAGTTTGTTCCTGGCATTTAAAAAAATTGGGGTCTAAGGTGGTCTATTGGGAAGCTTTCCCCCCAAAATAGGTATTTGCTTTTTTCTCAGAACCCACATACACAATTTTGATGAAACTTCACCACAACCTTCATCATCCGTGATGTACCAATGTTTGTTCAAGGCAATGGAAAAATTGGGGTCTGAGGATGTACAAAGGATGTACATAGGAGCATGGAATGAAGGTATTGGAAAGGGTGTTGGAGAGGAGGATAAGGAAGAAAGTGAAGATCGACGAAATGCAGTTTGTATTTATGCCAGGAAGAGGAATGACAGACGCGCTTTTTATTGTAAGGCAGTTGCAGGAGAAGTACATGGAGAAGAGGAAGAAGTTGTTTCTTGGGTTTGTTGATCTGGAGAAAGCATTCGATAGGGTTCCACGTGAAGTCGTGACATGGGCATTGAGGAAGTTAGGAGTGGAGGAATGGTTGATCAGAGTAGTGATGGCAATGTACAAAAGAGCACGCACAGCTGTAAGGATGAAGGACGGGAACAGTGGTGAGTTTGAGGTGAAGGTGGGAGGGCATCAGGGGTCGGTACTAAGTCCACTACTATTTGTAGCTGTGATGGAGGTGCTGGCTCAGAACGTAAAGGAGGGTTTACCATGGGAGTTGTTGTATGCAGATGATCTGGTGTTGATTGCGGAAAGTATGGATGGACTGAAGGAAAAGATGAACAAGTGGAAGGAATGTATGGAGACAAAAGGTCTGAAGGTGATTATTGGAAAGACGAAGGTAATGGCAAGTGGTAAAGCATGTGGTGAGGTGGAAAGAACTGGGAAGTGGCCGTGTGCTGTGTGCAGGAAGGCTGTCGGAGTGAACTCCATTCAATGTACAATGTGCGCTGAGTGGGTTCATCAAAAATGTAGTGGACTGAGAGGGTCATTAACCAGTGTGGCAGCTCCATTCAAATGTAAGGTGTGCACAGAGGGAGCTGCAGATGGAGGAAATATTGAGTTGGATCTTGGAGATGGCGTGAAGTTGGAAGGTGTGAAAACATTTTGCTACCTGCTGAATGGAGAAGGTGGATCAGACTCGGCAACGGTTGCAAGAGTGAGATGTGCATGGAAGAAGTTTCGGGAACTGAGTGGCGCACTGATGAGGAGGGGAGTGTCGTTGAAGCTGAAGGGAAAGGTGTATGCTGTATGTGTGAGAAGTGTTATGATTTATGTGAGCGAGACATGGGTAATGAACGTAGAGCAGCAAAGAAGGCTGGAAAGGGTGGATATGCGAATGGTTCGGTGGATGTGTGGAGTATCATTGAGAGAGAGGAAGACAAATGATGAATTGCGAAAGATGATGGGAATAGAGCCTGTGATGGATGCTGTGAAGAAAAACAGGTTGAGATGGCTTGGTCATGTGTTGAGGAAGGATGAAAGTGACTGGTTGAGAAGAATGATGGAAATGAATGTAGAAGGAAGTAGAGGATGGGGAAGACCGAGAAAGTCTTGGCTAAAGATGGTGGAAGAAGAAATGCGGGCAAGGGGGTTAACAAGGGGAGATTCAGAAAATAGGGCAAAATGGAGAAGATTGTCATGTGGACCGCAAGGCTAACGCCCGCTCTAGCAGGGAAAATGGCCTTAAAATGCATGTTGTTGTTGTTGTTGAGGATGCACACACGGTGGGAGGTTTTTTTTTGTTTGTTTGTTTAAAGTCTTATGATTATGTTAGTATGCTTCTTCATGCTGCCCTGCATTGAAATTGGTTTAAATACCTTTAGTCAGTGCAGTATAATGTTTATTCTACCAGGTGAGCGCCAGGGGTATTGCCCTTATGTTTAGTTTCCTTTTAGATATCAAAGTGCAAGTTAACAAGTGAGCTGTGAATACAACATGGGTGTGAGGGGCAAAATGGTATCTGTTACTTGTGTGGTTCATGCATTTTTGAGCTGTTAATCTTTGAGCAGTACCTGATTCGGTGCAATTTGAATCGGACAAAGTTGTGCCTCGGTTCCTGCTCTCTGTTTCCTCGTGTTGGTTTTGAGTGCATGTTGTGCCTGCATTGACCTGTGCCTAAAAACAAACGACAATTTTCAACAGCAGTGCAACAAGGGAAGACAGACAAAGTAATCTATTTTTATTGGTCTCATTATTTGTTTGGAGTTTAGAGGTTTAGCTAGGGTTACCATATTTTATTTTTTGAAAAGAGGACACAGAGGACAAAAATAAAAATAAACAAGGAGACGTCATGCGGAGCACGAGATACTTGCAAAATCCGCCCCCCACCCCCCAAGAAAAAAATTCCATTGATACAGCAAATTGTCCATTTCATCAAGATTAAAATTGACAATCTTGATAAAAGCTCGGGTCAATAGGAAGAAAAGTGACGATTTTTCAGATGAAAAATGATGATTTTGGAAGGTTGACCTTGAGTTGACCTTTGACCTTTTGACCTCAAAAATAGTAAGTTTCCCTATTTAGTGACTCAATGTGCAAATGCTGTTCAATTTTCAATTCAATCGGATGAAAATTGTGGATTTTTGAAACTTGGCCTATGTTGACCTTTTGGCCGACGTTGACCTCAAAAATACTTGGTGATTGAATTCAGTGACCAGATATGCAAGTCCTCTTCAAATTTAAAGTCAATTGGATGAAAATTGAGGATTTTAGAATTTTGGCCGAAGTTTTGGCCGAAGGAAAGAAAACCTGTTTCGGTCATAGCTTACAATAATCGTGAATGTAAACATTTCATCGTCCATCTTCAATCGTCAGGAAATCCATTGTCCTGCCAATTGTACAACGTTTGTAAAATGTATCACGAGGAAGGATGTCTGTGTTTCGGCTGAAGGAAGGATCTTTGTGGACTTGTCTTTCACGTGGATTGAACTTTTGCACTTTTTGCGGTCGAGTAATTTCAGCGAAAGTAAAGTCCAGTGAATAAATATTCCTTCAAGCACATTTAAGCAAAACAAAGTTTAAATGCGTTTTATTGTATACATCCTGGTGGCTCATGGGAGAGCTGGAACAGAGAACGGATCAGGACGCAACATAAAGGAACAACAGAAGGAGAAGGGAATGACCCAACAGCAGGGCCGTGGGACAAAATAGACGAAGACGGACAAACAAGGAATGCGGGTAACGATGATGGTTATTGGAGAACCCAAAGGGTGGACCAGGTGGACACAGAAGCAAACTTTTTGGAGGGGGTGAGCAGTGGTTTCATGGGTGGAGAAAAGATCATGGTTTTGGATGGGAGATGATCTGAGATGGTGGTGAACAGCTGTCTTTTGAAGACCTGGGGGGGTGAGGGGGGAGGGAGAATGAGATTGAAGAGAGTCTGGAAGTTGGTTCCACAGGCAGGAATAGAGAGAAAGAAATGAGTGAAGGTGAGAGGTGATCCTGGATTTAGGTCGTTTCACGAGAAGGGCGTTGAGCAATGTGTGAGGCAGGGGTGCCAGAGGGAGAGCAGCATTCCATGAAGCTGTGGACGAAAGCCTTACAGAGGTGGATAGGAGTTCAAGCCTTCCAAGGAAGGGCTTTTCACGACGGAGAATGCCCAGTCAGCGATTGGCTTTGAAAGCCAAGTTTGAAATCTTTGAAGGCCAACTTCGCTCTTTCATTCCTCTTTTCTCCCGCGTCTGGAACAACATCCCACACTTTCTTCAATCCCTCTCCTTCCTCCAGATCTTTAAAACAGCTGTTCACCACCATCTGCTATCTTCCCCCATCCAAACCCTTGATCTTTTCTACCCCCGTTAAAACACCCCAAATCCGCCTCTTTCAATCCCCAACTTCTTTCCTGAAATTCCTAAGAGTGTTTATTTGCTTTATACTGTGTAGCCTTCCCTCTTCCCCAGCCCTCCCCCTTCCACAGATCTACCGATGTCCCTGTTCTCTACTGTTGTGCTTGTGTGCTTCCCTCTCTCTCCCCCTCTTGTCTCCCCTCCCTTCATTGTATATTTTATGTGTCGGTGCATGTTTTCAATGTGTTAGCTCTTACACGAGCCTCGATTCTGTATACAAAAATTAGCTTGCCCAAGAGAGATCATGGTTGAGAGCGAGACCCAAGAGTTTGAATGACTTATTCTTCTTCTTCAACTTCTTCAAGACAGTTGCTGAGAAAGGAGTTGGGAGGGTTTGCCATACGGTCCTTTTGGAGAGAGTGTGAGATTTGTCTGGATTGAAAGATTGAAAGGTTTAATCTATAATTTGATCCGTACCCAAACGTTTTGAAGAGAGAGAGCTCCATTCACTTTGGCAGGACTGGGGAGGGGGCTAGCTTATATATAGTGGGTGGGGGTAATATGGACCTCACTGAAGTACCCATGATGCACTGCATCAAACCTCGTCTCCATATCACGGGATAAACAAGCATGGCCGACCAGCAAGTGAAAAACTGCAGTTGATTCAAACTCTTTCATGACGGTAAGTGCAAACTTCCAAAAGTTTTCATCTCAAATTTTACAATTCATAAGCATGCAGTACTGTGTATGTACAGTCACGTGAAAAAGTAAGTACACCCCATGTAAAGTTTTGACTTTATCAACATATTTCAACATACAGCTATTTGATCTTCATTTCAACAATATTGATAGATAAAGGTGATATAATATAACAAATATCATGAAACATTTACATTTTGTAGTCCATTGTATCATTTAAATAAACATAAATGCAAATTTCGCATGTGGAAAAAGTAAGTACACCCCTACATTTATGACTACTTCAAATACCTCAAAGTAGAATCAGGTGCACCAGCTCAGGTGCAAATGATTACAACATCGTTAGAGAGGATCTTGGAGGAACCTGTCTTATTTAAACCTCAGACATTTAGTTTGGTTTCCTCTTTGTTGTTGAAGTGTGCGACGTCACCATGCCTAGATCAAAAGAGCTCTCTGAGGCCTTCAGAAAGAAGGTTATAGATGCCTATGAGTCTGGGAAGGGATTTAAAAAGATCTCCAAACAATTTGAAATCAATCATTCGACTGTCCGGAAGATTCCAAACAACTGCCAACTTGTTCAGGCCAGGCCGCCCCAGCAAGTTCAGCCCAAGAGGAGACTGCAAGATGCTGAAAGAAGTCTCTAAGAACCCCAGAATGTCATCACGGGACCTACAGGTAGATCTTGCCACTGTTGATGTCAAAGTGCACGAGTCTACCATTGGAAAGAGGCTGCACAAATTTTATCTACACGGGAGGTGTGCCAGGAGGAAACCTTTGCTGTCCAGAAAGAACATCAGGGCAAGACTAAAGTTTCCCAATTAACACCAAGGCAAAGACCAGCACTTCTGGAACAATGTGCTCTGGACAGATGAGTCAAAGGTAGAGCTATTTGGCCACAGTACCAGAAGACATGTTTGGCGAAAACCAAAGACAACATTTGACCACGAGAACCTGATACCAGCTGTAAAGCATGGTGGTGGAAATGTTATGGTTTGGGGCAGCTTTGCTGCATCAGGGCCTGGGCAGCTCACCATCATATAATCCACTATGAATTCTTTATTGTACCAGAGGGTGCTTGAGGATAATGTGAGGCCATCTGTCGGAAAGTTGAAGCTCAACTGAAGGTGGACCTTGCAACATGACAATGACCCTAAACATACTAAAAAAGAAAGAAATGGAGGGTTCTGGAATGGTCAAGTCAAAGTCCGGATCTAAATCCCATCGAGATGTTGTGGGGGGATTTTAAACGAGCTGTGCATGCAAAAAACCCCTCAAACATCGCACAGCTGAAAGGATTCTGCATGGAGGAGTGGGCAAAAATTTCTCCCAGTCGATGTCAGAGACTGGTCGACAGTTATAAGAAACGCCGACTTGAGGTTGTTTCTGCCAAAGGGGGCAATACCACCTATAATAGCCAAAGGTGTACTTACTTTTTCCACATGCGAAATTTGCATTTATGTTTGTTTAAATTATACAATGGACTACAAAATGTAAATGTTTCATGATATTTGTTATATTATATCACCTTTATCTATCAATATTGTTGAAATAAAGATCAAATAGCTGTATGTTGAAATATGTTGAAAAAGTCAAAACTTTACATAGGGTGTACTTACTTTTTCACGTGACTGTATGTACTGGATATGCTGACATGATAGAGAGGCATGGTGTAGGGAATATGGACCCTTTGGTAGTGTCTAATATGGACCCATGTCCATATTCCCTGCAGTCGATGTCCATATTCCCCACACAGGAAGCTAATAGAATAAGTACACAAAACAGCATGTTCACTGTCAAAATTTTAATCAAATAAATTTTTCTGCACCGAAATATGTGACTAAGCAAAACTAGGCATGGTCCAAGTAGCCGTCAAGTATCGGCTGTTTGTTAACAGCCGATAACATGTACACTTGATTCTGTATGAAAATCCGACAGTGACTATGCACTGTCGGAGATTTAACTCGCCCCAAAAAAGCGTTATCAACACAATTTCAACGTAATTCCACTATAAACAAATCTGACCTCTATTGTTATGCCTAATTCTTTTGAATAAAATTTGTAATTGGTCACTGTAGGGGCAGGTAGAGGCAAGTAGAGTGATGCGCAGGTAGAGTAGAAGCAGGTAGAGTGATGCGCAAGATTGGTCGTCACGTCTCTTCAAAGCTGTCCCCGCGCGCACGCTTTCGAAGTTAAGTAATTTTTCACAATTGTGTTTTTGTCGAATCTGTATCTTTCTTTCGGTGTATGTACCTATTGGGGTGACTTTAATAGGTTTCTCGGTGTTGGTTTTTCATACCTGTGTACAGAATCGTCGTTTTTTTCGTATCGTGTATTCTGAGGCCTAGTGTAGTGCTAGTAGGCTACCGTGTCAGCCCTTGGCTTGAGGCTTTTTTTTTGTCTCAGCAGTTCTTCGATCGCGCTGCAAATTACTTTCGGTCTTTGTTTTTCACGGTCTTTTCACCCCATACTTCCTTGTTTTAAAATCTCAAAAAAAAAAATCTATATTATAATAGCCGTAGATGATTCTGTCTGTCTGTCTGTCTATCTGTTGGGTGTCTGTCCGGGGTGTGGCTTACTCGGTTTGCAGAGTAGCTCCACCCATAGCTCCACCCATTCTGGGAGTGGCTATAAACAAATATCCACCATTTTATTAACTCGCATAGCTTTGAGTCCTGTTTTGTAGGCCCGTGGTGTCTTGCTCTCCCCCAGTTTTATTTCAAATCAAATTCGATAAATCATTTCATTTTTCACAGTCGCTAACATAGTTTTAGACTCGGTTGAAAAAAAACGGGAAGAAAATCCGATGAAAGTTGCCGTTTATAGAACGAAATGAATTCTCAAAGGCCTGTAACTTCAAGGCCATTGAGTCTCTCTCACGCCTTTATCTCCAATCTAACTCACCATATGATTTCATTTTTATCGATGGTTTTACTTTTAGACTCGGTGTCAGCAATAATTGAGAACAATCCACACACGCGGGAAAATGCAGAGATATATTTTTTTACATCGCGTCATGGTGTATCATACACCGCCCAACATGACACCGCCGGCAATGTGTCGATATATATTAAAAATTCGCTTTTGCTTTTCCGTTATGATATATTACTATTTCGTTTGATGATAGTCGTCACAAAAACGTCAACAATGATGCCGACATATATTTCTTCGTTTTTATTTCATTCAACATATTAGCCGGAAGTAAAATATGTTTCAGGAAATTACCGAGAGATATTTCTTCGTTTTTTTTATTAGTTATGTGCGCATACACTTTAAATAGGTTTATTTGAAATCTTTAATTTTCCACAAACATTCCACACACGCGGGAAAATGCAGAGATATATTTTTTAAAATCGCGTCATGGTGTATCATACACCGCCCAACATGACACCGACGGCAATGTGTCGATATCTATTTTAAATTCGATATATCATTTCATTTTTCACAGTCGCTAACATAGTTTTAGACTCGGTTGAAAAAAAACGAGAAGAAAATCCGATGAAAGTTGCCGTTTATAGAACGAAATGAATTCTCAAATGCCTGTAACTTCAAGGCCATTGAGTCTCTCTCACGCCTTTATCTCCAATCTAACTCACCATATGATTTCATTTTTATCGATGGTTTTAGAGTCGGTGTCAGCAATAATTGAGAACATTCCACACACGCGGGAAAATGCAGATATATTTTTTAAAATCGCGTCATGGTGTATCATACACCGCCTAACATGACACCGACGGCAACGTGTCGATACATATTAAAAATTCGATATATCATTTCATTTTTCACAGTCGCTAACATAGTTTTCGACTCGGTTGAAAAAAAACGGGAAGGAAATCCAATGAAAGTTGCCGTTTATAGAACGAAATGAATTCTCAAACGCCTGTAACTTCAACTTCAAGGCCATTGAGTCTCTCTCACGCCTTTATCTCCAATCTAACTCACCATATGATTTCATTTTTATCGATGGTTTTGGACTCGGTGTCAGCAATAATTGAGAACATTCCACACACGCGGGAAAATGCAGAGATATATTTTTAAAAATCGCGTCATGGTGTATCATACACCGCCCAACATGACACCGACGGCAACGTGTCGATATATATTAAAAATTCGCTTTTGCTTTTCCGTTAAGATATATTACTTTTTCGTTTGATGACAGTCGTCACAAAAACGTCAACAATGATGCCGACATATATTTCTTCGTTTTTATTTAATTCAACATTATTAGCCGGAAGTAAAATATGTTTCAGGAAATTACCGAGAGATATTTCTTCGTTTTTTAAAATTAGTTATGTGCGAATACACTTTAAATAGGTTTATTTGAAATCTTTAATTTTCCACAATATAATTTACTTGCCATTTATCATTTGATGATTACGAGACAAATTCCTCTTGAGGATCGTGACAATTCATGCGCTGCGTGGAAACTTCTATTTCCAAAATGAATGAGACGATCGATGAAGAACGCAGACTTGAACAGGATGCAGCAAGAAAACGAATGAGACGGGCGAACGAGTCCATCGACGAACGTCAATGCAAACTTGCGGGGTCACCCGTGGGAATCCCACGGGCATGGATGTGTGTGACATTTCGACATATTGAGTTAGATGCTGCACATTCATTTTTACAAAATGGTTACTGGCAAGTCATCAGATCCAGAAATGGTGTAAAAACCACCGTTTAGAGGCCATTTTTCCCCGCAAAGCGGGGGTTGGCCTTTTCGGGGACCGTGGTAGTTGTTGTTTTTTTGTCCCCTTTTTGAAGCAATGTTTTACGGCCGGATGCCCTTCCTGACGCCAACCCTTTTTGCCGCCTTCAACGACAAACAGGGAATTACCAGTGAACTGGTACTCAATTAGCCGACCTCGGAAGGATGACAGGCTGAGTCAACCCCCCTGGCATTAATTCGGCGATCGACCGAGATTCGAACCCAGGATCCTAAGCCGGCACCCTAGCCGCTAGCCCAACACCAGAAATGGTGTAAACCAAAAAACCACCGTTTAGAGGCCATTTTTCCCCGCAAGCGGGGGTTGGCCTTTTTCGGGAACTGTGGTTGTTGTTGTTTTTCGGTCCCCTTTTTGAAGCAATGTTTTATGGCCGGATGCTCTTCCTGACGCCAACCCTTTTTGCCGCCTTTAACGACAAACAGGGAATTACCAGTGAGCTGGTACTCAATTAGCCGACCTCGGAAGGATGACAGGCTGAGTCAACCCCCCTGGCGTTAATTCAGCGATCGACCGGGATTCGAACCCAGGATCCTAGGATCCTAAGCCGGCACCCTAGCCGCTAGCCCAACACCAGGGATTGTCATGAACACAATTTATTTACGCACAAGCACAAAAGCAAGACGGGCCGATTTCCGATTCCGACGGGCCGACGGGCGAGACGGGCCGATTTCCGATTCCGACGGGCCGATTTGGAGCAAGAAAAAGAACGAGACGGGAGAAAAAGGAGAGAAACGAGACGGGGAAAGCCGATTGGAGAGGCGAGTGAGGCGCGATTGGAGAGGAGTGTGAGGCGCGATTGGAGAGGAGTGTGAGGCACGATTGGAGAGGAGTGTGAGGCGTGATTGGAGAGGAGTGTGAGGCACGATTGGAGAGGAGTGATTGGAGGGGAGTGTGAGGCACGATTGGAGAGGAGTGTGAGGCACGATTGGAGAGGAGTGTGAGGCGCGATTGGAGAGGAGTGTGAGGCGCGATTGGAGAGGAGTGTGAGGCGCCATTGGAGAGGCGTGTGAAGGATTGGAGAGGAGAGGAGTGTGAGGGATTGGAGAGGTGAGGGATTGGAAAGGAGAGGGATGTGAGGGTTTGGAGAGGAGAGGAGTGCTAGGTGGAGAGAGGAGAGTGTCAGGTGGAGACAGGAGAGTGTCAGGTGGAGACAGGAGAGTGTCAGGTGGAGAGGAGTGAGGGGTCACATATTATGTGAAATAACTAAATTCACACCATTTCTGGATCTGATGACTTGCCAGTAACCATTTTGTAAAAATGAATGTGCAGCATATAACTCAATATGTCGAAATGTCACACACATCCATGCCCGTGGGATTCCCACGGGTGACCCCGCTAGTATATATATATTTTCCTTCCCTGTTCTTATCCGTTTGTTCGTTCTTATTTGTTCGTTCGTTCTTCGACCACGTTGTTCGTGATCACGTGATCACGTTGTTAAAAAATGTTTCATCTGTCCCCTGAATAACTTTATTTTGTCATATTCTATAACACCTTTTTCTTCTTGTTCTATAAAAGGATGCTTTCGACTTGCTCACCAAATCTATTCATTCCAAAAAAAAATTCCATCTCTTACAGTGCATCTTTCATTCATTCCCCAAACTCTCCAAAACTCCACCCATCCTTCAGCGTCCTCAAATGTATTTTTGACTCGAATGTCTCAAGAAACTCATTTTGCAATAAATGTTCGTTTCCCATTAATCGTACACTTTTCAAAATCCAATCTCACCCCTTCCCTCCAAATCTTCCCCATCACCCATCTCTTTCAAATCTTCCCCCTTGCCCCTCCCCCCCAAATCTTCCCCATCACCCATCCCTTTCAAATCTCCCCTCCTGCCCCTTCCCTCCTAAACTCCCCCCACTCCCCTCCCCTCCGAGACTCTCCCTCACTCCTCCCCTCCTAGACTCCCCTCTCACCCCTCCTCCTCAAAGCATCCTCCCCGCTTCTTCCCCCTTCCAACTTTCACCTTCTTCTCCCTCAACCTTCTGCCTCACTCTTCCCCCTTCTCAAATAACACCTCACTGCGCCTCACCCAATCACCATCAAACCTTTTGTCTGCCCCATTCTTCCCTTTCTCCAAGCTATTCTGTAATCTCTGACACACCTTCAACAGCTCTCCCTACCACCCCCTCTCACCCTTCATCTTACCCTACCGCTCCCCCCCCCCCCCCTGTTCTGTATCCGATGCTCCCCCTTCCTCTTCCTTAACAGTATGGACCTCAAACATCCGGGGCCTTCGCTCAAACTTAACTGATCTCTCCATACAGGTTGCTTCTGACAAACCAGACGTGATCTGCTTAACAGAAACTTTCCTCCTTCATGATGTCTCTGATTCCTTGGTATCTTTCCCAGGTTACTCCCTCCTCCGGTATGATAGACCTGAGCCTCGTCCTGGAGGTGGGGTTGCTATCTTTATAAAAAACTCTCTTCCTCACTCGCCCTGCACTGCCCTCTCTCCACCTCACCCCCAGGAATACCTTTGGCTACGGCTTCCCCTTCGCTCCCACCTTTTGTTCATATGTGTGTTGTACCGTCCACCAAACAGTGATGACTCCATCTACATCTCGCTGTCTGATAATATGGACCAACTTCTATCTACCCATCCCAACTCTCTCTTCCTCATATGTGGTGATTTCAACTGTCACCATGCCAGTTGGCTGGGGGTGGGTACCTCTCTCACCAGCCATGGCTCTTCAGCATAGGACTTCTGTGACTCACTGGGACTGACACAATCTGTCAATTTCCCAACCCGGATCTCAGTCAACGGAGCATCTTCTCTTCTGGACTTGGTTATGACAAACTTCCCTGAAAATGTCTGCTGCTCTTCTTCTGCTCCAATCGGCTCTTCTGATCATGTACTTGTTAAAGTGGACATCTCTCTGACCATTCTCAGAGAGCCTCCTCAGCGTCGACGAGTCTGGCATTTCACTCAGGCCAACTGGCACGGTCTTCAAGCAGCCATCAATCATCTGGACTGGTCTCCCATCTCTACTGCCTCTGACATCAACTCATCCTGGGAATTCTTCCAAAGTAAATTGCTCTCTCTCATGCACAGATTTATCCCATCTCGTCTTCAGTTGTCATACCCTTCCTCCCGTCCATGGTACACGGAATCTTGTGGTGAGGCTATTGCCCAGAAACAACTTCCTTTCGTCTCCTGGAAAGCGAATCCAACGGAAGGAAATCTCATTTCCTTTCACAAAGCCCGAAACAAGTGTGTGTCCACCCTCAGGAGAGCCAGGAAACAATATCTCTCCGTTCTCAGGACCGAACTCTCTTATCTGTCTCCTTCTTCCAAATCCTGGTGGCGTCTCGTCAAATCTGTTTCTGGTGTTTGTTCCCCATCCATCCCCTCCCTCACCTCAAATGGCCACACGGCTGACCCCGCACGTGAAAAAGCTGAATGCCTCAACTCTGTGTTTGCCTCTAAATCTTGTGTCCCAAACCCATCCCTCTCTGTACCCACCATACCCAGTCATACCCAGCTGCTCCTGGACTCTGTGTCCTTTCCTCCTGAGAAGGTGGAAAAGTTTCTGTCAACCCTCGACTATGATTCTGCAACTGGACCTGACGGCATCAGCCCACGGGACCTAAAATCATGTTCTTCTGCTCTTTCACTCCCTCTCTCTGTTCTCTTCACCCTCTGTTTTGCTCAAGGTCATCTTCCATCTGCTTGGAAATCTGCCAACATCACCGCTTTGCACAAAAAAGGTGCAAAAACAGATCCCAGCAACTACAGACCAATCAGCCTTCTCCCAATTATCAGCAAAGTCATGGAATCCATCATTGCTTCAGATATGAAATCTTTCCTCTTCTCCAATGGCTTGATCTCTGATCATCAATTTGGTTTCAGACCTGGACACTCCACTCTGGACATGCTGCTTCTGCTTTCTCAACAATGGATGGAGGTCCTCAATGCCAAACAGGAAATTAGAGCATTCTCCCTTGACATATCACATGCCTTCAATACGGTCTGGCACCCCGCTCTGCTCACCAAACTCTCCTCTTTTGGTATCCATGGAAATCTCCACGCATGGCTGGCGGACGTCCTCTCTAGTCGTAGTCAACGTGTGGCCCTGAATGGGTTTCTCTCATCTCCTCTTCCTGTTCAGGCTGGAGTTCCCCAAGGCAGTGTTCTGGGCCCTGTGCTTTTTCTGGTCTTCATCAATGATCTCTCTGACTCTCTTGAAAATCCTCTCTATCTCTTTGCTGATGACTCTACTCTCTGTCGCTCCATTCTTCATCCCTCAGATCGGCAGTCTGCAGCCTCCTCACTCTCTGCAGACCTTGACAAAATCACAGACTGGGCAAACAAGTGGAACATGTCTTTCAATCCTGACAAATCTCACACTCTTACGATGTCTCTCTGAAAAGACCGACTAGACAACCCTCCCATCCACTTTCTGAATAATCCTCTCCAAGAAGTTCTGTCACTCAAGCTTTTGGGTCTCACTATCTGCCATGATCTTTCCTGGGAAAACCACATTTCAAATCTGGCCTCGAAAGCCAGTCGCCGACTGGGCATCCTCCGTCGTGCGAAGTCCTTCCTTGGCACACCTGAGCTCCTCACCAAATACAAGGCTTTCATCCGCAGCTCAATGGAATACTGCTCTCCCCTCTGGACTGGTGCTCCTGCCTCACACCTAGCTCGCCTTCACGCTGTTGAAACCAAAGCATTCAGAATCATTGGAATCTCCCGCGATGAAGCTAACTCCAAGGGCCTCTCACTCACTCACCGCAGGCAGGTTGGTGGTCTTTCCATCTTCTACCGACTCCTCTCTGGCCTTGCCCCCCCCAGCTCTCTCTGGGCTCTGTCCCGCAAATATTCCTACAGGTCGCACAAGATCTGCCTGCAACCCTCTTTTGGTTAAACTGCCAAAAATCAAGACTCTCTGCTCACCTTCACTCCTTCATTCCTCTTTTCTCCCGCCTCTGGAACAAACTCCCACACTCACTTCAATCACACTCCTCCCTCCAGGTCTTCAAAACAGCTGTTCACCACCATCTCTTATCTTCCCCCATCCAAAACCTTGATCTTTTCTACCCCCGCTAATTTCACCCCAAATGCACTTTTTTGAAATACCAACTTCTGTCCAGGAAGTCCTTGGTGTCCTTGTGTTTTATACTTCTCCCTCCCCCCCCCCCCCCGCCCCCTTCCCATGCCTCCTCCCCCCAGGCCCTCTCCCTTCCACACATCTCCCTGCTCTCGGATGTTGTGTTTGTGTGCTTCCCCTTCTCTCCCCATCTTGTCTTCCGCTCCCTCTTTTTGGGTATTTTGTTTGTCTGGTTGATTTGTTTGTGAAGTAAATGTTAGCTCTTTCACGAGCCTCGATTCAGTATACAAAAAAAAAGAAAAAAAAAAGAAAAAAGTAAAGGCTGTGTTTTTCTGTGTATCTGAAGGTGTATGACAGCCGATACTTGACGGCTCGGTCCAAGGTGTTTTTGTGGTCTGACAAGACTAAGAAGATGTGTTGTGATTTGGCTTTCATATGGTGCGAACATACAAAAAGAGAGGTGTACGTGGTTTGTGGGCAGAGGAGGATATGCAGCGGGCAGTCGATGCAGTCAGACAAGGTCAACCTCTGAAGACTGTCGCACGAGAATATCATGTTCCACGTAATACGCTACGACGTAATGCAGGAAAAGATGCACCAGTGATGGTGAATTTTCTTGGGTCCAATGCAGTGAATGCAAGCAATGGGCCCACGAAAACGAAAATGACTATGAGTGTGCAGGTGCTTTCGTCTGTGACGAGTGTCGCTAAAGTTGTTGTTCACTGAAAAATCGGAAAATAACATTTGTCCCAGGGAACATTTGTCGAAAAGAAACTGGACTTACCACATTGAGGTAATATGGACCTGCGGTCCATATCACCCCAATGGGGGGGGGGGGGGGGGTCCATATTCTGGATCATGGTTTTGAACTATGGAACCATAAGCCCTGGAACCATAAGACCTGGAACCAAAGTCTGGAACCATAAGACCCCGAAGGATCTTAGGGGTCTTAAAGGTTCATTAAAGGTCGAAGCGGTGTCAGAAGTTTGAAGAGTTAAAAGGCAAATTTCAATAAAACGTAATTAATTAATCGACGTACATAATCAATAGACACAAAAACTGACACACACACACACACACACACACACACACACACACACACACACACACACACACACACGCACGCACGCACGCACACACACACACACACACACACACACACACACACACACACACACACACACACCTCATCCATTCATAGTAGATGGTAAACGAAGGAATATATTTTCTTTTATATTTGTGACAGTTCGTCTATTGATTTCTCAGATATTGCTGTGACTTATTTGCACTGCAATCCTGGTGTTGGATCAACGGTTAAGGTGGCTGGCTTAAGATAGTAGGGTCTTGATTTCAAGCCCCTGTCATTTCGTTGAATGACCAAGCCTATCAATCCTTCTGAGGTCGTCAAAATGAGTACAACGTCACTGCAAGCAGGGGGCTCTGCATCAAAAGCGCAGCGATGCTCGCAGCAATGATGCAACCAGCACCCACAGGCTGCACACGAAACTAATAATTGGCACTGCGAAATACATCTTTAAGGACTGTTTGTTCCTGCTCCCAGTTTGCACACTTTCGAGTGCCATATGATTTGCCTTTCACAAGGGACCAAAAGGTTATCGGAAAGGAAGGAACGACATCAATATACCTGCTCAGCCTTGCTCTCCCAGTTAACTCTTAGGACTGAAAAGAGCATGAAAACGCATTGCATGAAGATTGAGATGAAAAGTCCGATCCACATCCCTGCAACAAGAGAGAGAAATAGGTTAATACCTGCTGCTCGTTAGAACAGGATGAGAACAAACAAAGTTACGTGTCCAAAGGTCGAGTTCACACAAGCATTAGAGGGCGACATTAATTACATTTTCACTGTCTCTGTCTTCTGTTTGTTTTGCTTTACCTTTACCTTTACCTTTACCTTTACACCTTATTTTCTATGTCCACATTGGGGAGAACATTCAGTTCTTCACAAGTGGTGTCACTGTCTCCCATGCTGGTTATGTCCCATCACCCACCCTTTACTTTCCCTTTGTATGGTGTACTGCATACATACAGGGTGTCCCATAAGTCTGGAACCACAGGGCAAAAAAAGATATTTTCGTTTAAGAATGATTTTTTCATGACTTTGTCATTTCATGATGTTCCAGACCTATGGGACGGTTCCAGAATATGGAAGAACCCAGACGACCCAGGGACGGTTCCAGAATATATAAATATATATATATATATATATATATATATATATATATATATATATATATACATATATATATATAATTATGTACTGTATATATATTGTCCTGTGGATGGCCCTATGAAGACAGAGCGTCCACGGATAGCTAATCGAGCTTACTTTGAGGCGTTTCCAATTGATGGCGGACAATACACGAGCAGGGGGGTTTGGGGAGGATGCCGACTTACCTTCACGGCCCCGCGCGCAGGCGTCTTCAACCTCAAAATCAATTCAACCCGAGACGGATGTTAAATGTACAAAAGGAATATTTATTAACAGAACCTGAGAACAAAGGATGCGACAGTAAAAAAATAAACCCCTATATCGGGACATCCCCACACAGACTTCGACTACACACAGATGGGGAGGATAAATAAAGAAACCATTGTGTGCGCATAGTGTGGCTTATCTGTCTGGAATCGTCAGGTCCGTTCAGGCTCCGGTGTCGGCGGGAAGTAGGCCTTGGTGCGCCCTCGTCCACTAGGCCTCGATAAGGCCCCCCTTCGCACACTGCTAGACCAACAAAGTCACTTGCTCGCCCCAGTCTCGCCCGCTCCAATGGCAAGCCTTGCTCGCACATGAATGCCAGGGAGGAGAATCGATGGCGTTCCAACGTTTTTCCAACGTCCGTTGTAAAGCAGGCAATTTGCGGATCGCAAGGGAAGAGGTCCAAATGGAGAGAAAGGTGAGAGAGGTCTGGGCAGGATGGAATCCAACAACGAGAACCTCGAAATGTCGGCCAGCGAGTGGTTTTACTGGCCGTCTCGTGACGTCGGCTCCCTTCCTCTTGAACCACCGTGTCGCCCCTTGACCTCTCCAATCTTCCGATCGCGTCCGTCCCCTCTCATTGGCCGAGCGCCTTTTGCCCTTCGTGTCATGCCATCAGTCCGTGGCCAATCGGTGTGGCACGTCCTTCACCTTCCTTCCTCTCCAATCGGCGCTCTGCTCTTTACTTGCCCCTCCCCCCCCCCCCCCCTGTCAATCACGAGTCCTTCTGGGCATGGCTATTGCCTGGCTGGTCGATGTGTGTTTGCCATGGCGCCGTAGTGCGTGGTTGCTTCCTGTTGGTTCTTCCGGTCAGTCATTGTGAGAGGGGAATTAATTAATGTGGTGCGCTATTGGGGCTAGCTAATGTATGTGATGTGTTGCCATAAGGGACACTGAAATGATCACAGAGGGGACGACACCCCAGGGAATTAGCATAAACCCTAGAACTACTTAACATGACCCACCCCCTCATGGCGGGGACACAGATACGCAGATTACTCCGACAAACTGGGCTAGACAGGTCCCTGACTTACTTACATCGAGATGGTTCTTCTTCTTCGCAATATCGGAGCACGTACCTATGCAGATCTACCTAAATCTATATAGGCCTACCCAAAATTCATAATATATACACATATATACATATATATACATATATATATATATATATATATATATATATATTATATATATTATATATATATATATATATATATATATACTGTATATATATTATTATATATTGTTGTGGTTTTGAGTTTTGGTAACAGTTGTATAATAAAGGTTAAATTTCCCCCTCATAGTTAGTCACACAAGCAACATGTAGCCTCGCAATAGTGTAGTTATCTCTTAGTATTTGTGAGCTTAGTCCTTTTCCTATGTTAGTTCTGCGTTGAGTAGAGTAAGGAGAATAGGTCCTACTCCTACTTCCATTGCCTGATCCCACCTCCATGGCCTCATGCCTCTTTGTGCTGCCTTTGGTTCTTTTGGCACGAAATAACACCAGGCAGGCATAGGAGGGTAGGGGCGGGACCGAATGAGGGCGGCAGAGGAGCTGACGGTAAGCGTGAGCCGCCAATCAGGGCTCAGAGGGTGTGGCGGCAGCACTGCGTCACAGGGCGTGGTTGGAAGGTTCGAGAAGGTTCGGGACGTATCAATATAAGCGGTTGCGCAAATCCCCCAGGAGGACTCGCGAGCAGTTGGATTGGAGAGCGCGTGAGGAGTTGGCACCCAGGAGTTCAAGCAGCAATTGAGGTACGAGGACTGAGTTGGCATGGAGTGGAGAAAGACGCGCATGAACCAGGATATGCGCTCGTATGAAGTGACGCTCGGTTGAGCTTGAAGCCGAGCCACGTATAGTGCATTGAGTTACGCAAGTGATAACGTGCTGTGTACCCGCCAGCCGCGCTGAGAGATGCGTACTTTTCCTTCCTACCTCATCGGCTGCCTTTTGTTCGGGAGACGCACTACGAGGATCCTTCCACCGCCTGCTTGCCTTCTTCGCGGGATGTGCTGGGACCGTGGAGAGCCGGACGGGGCCGTTCCTGGATGACCACGTCGGCGCGTTTGGCCTGAACATCAACCTGCCTGCAATTCCCTGTGTGAGTGTGACGGGCCCGAGGCTGGGTGTTAAGAATAAGACTATTTAAGTGCTGCTCTGTGTCTCTGCGTCTACCGATCATTGTACATACTTGGGAATAATAATTAAATCCTGTTATTTCTTCATTCGATCGTTCTTGTGATTTCCTCATTGACTAAGCGTGATACAAATAGAATCGCTCGGATCGGGTTCCACTACTAGAAAACTGCACGGACCATGTGGTACTCAATCCGCTCGGTGTACCCAAATCACACGTGGCTCGTGCGAGGCTTGCTTCCCCGTTTCCGTGGCAGCGCAGGGATTTAGGTATGAGCGAGACTTGGTCCCGAAATCCGACCTTGCGTTTGCCCGGAAGAGGCGTTTCAAGTCTCTCGGTTCCACCAAGCCCAGAAAGAATAAGGGGCTTAATCCCCCCTTGGTAAGGGGAAGAAGGGCGGTGGAATATCGTAACAATATATATATATACAGTGCGTATCAAAAAAAAAGGTAATCCGAA
Organism: Myxine glutinosa; assembly: GCF_964187855.1. Taxonomy (NCBI): domain Eukaryota; kingdom Metazoa; phylum Chordata; class Myxini; order Myxiniformes; family Myxinidae; genus Myxine; species Myxine glutinosa. The sequence goes on from NC_136274.1 coordinate 20,589,930, forward strand.
TTCAAGGAGTTAATTTGCAAAGGTATTTATTTTGACAATTTACATGTGGTTTACTAATTAAAAGGAGATCCTCAGCTTTCCATTGATACCTTCCATGCATCATTGCTGTCACACATGTACGAGTACATGTTCATTGAAAATGACAAGTTCAAATCGCATTTTTACAAGTTTGGCTAATCGATGCAAGTCAGGATAATTGGTGCAAAATTAACGTCAGATGTGAACTTTTCTCAGGAATGATTGGTCTTTATGCGCCCACACCTTCAACATGTCCACCTGCCCTTTCAACAGAAAGCTCACAGCGCCGGAGCATGCCCTGAACTGCTCGTCTCACCATAGCCGGGTCATTGCGCATAGCATCCACTTCATGTCGAATACGGCCCTGCAATTCGTCAAGATCACGGGGAGGAGTTACGAACACCTTGTTCTTTAAATGTCCCCAAAGGAAATAATCACATGGTGTGAGGTCAGGTGATCTTGGCGGCCATTCCATTGCATGGTTGAGGGCGATGACTCCATCTCCAAAGAGTTCCCTCAGTCGATCTCGGACAGCGATAAGACGATGTGCTGGGGCGCCGTCTTGGGTCCACCAGAGATATCTGAAGACACCACGAACCTGTCGCTCAAAGTTCTCCTCCAGCTGTGGTAAAACTTCATCATTGATCATCTGCAGATACCTGTTACCATTGACATTCCTTTGAAAGAAAAATGGTCCGATCACCTGACCACTTCCACAAAGTCCCAGCCAAAGAGTCCACTTTTGTCAATTCATGTTGGTGTCAAAATTAAATTCCGGGGGTTGCCCTGTCGGTGCATATTCAAGAACATTATGGGTATTGACCTTGCCGTCCATGGCGAAAGCAGCTTCGTCGCCGATAACGAGATACCGCAGGAAATTGACATCTGCTTCGCAACGTGCTATCAACCATCTGGCAAGCACCAGCCTCCTGGCAAAATCCACCGACGTAAGTTGATGCCAGATGTGAATCCGACATGGATGTTGGTGGAGGTCCAGTCTTGTGATTCGGTTGAATGTTGCCAAAGGCAATCCCGTCCCATTTCATCTTGCGCTGATATCCCTAGGATGCTCCAAAACTTGCTGCCTTACTGCTGCAATGTTCTTTTCCGATCGCCCAGAGCGCCTCCTACCAGAATTCTCCTTGTTGCGGTTGAGGCTAGTGACATGCTCTTGGTATTTTCTAACATTCGCCCAGATGGCTTTGGCTGCTGGAGGCTCCCGTTCTGGGAAACGTTCCCTTAACGCATCACGAGTTCGCTGCAAACTTCCAGTTTGGTGAAAAGTTGAAACCACAAAGGTCCGCTCTTCAGTCGTAAGTTGACCATCTTTTCAATGACTCAGACTGTCTCTAAACCCATACACTATAGGCCCATCTTAAATACCCATCGTAAAAAAAGGATGATGCAACCGACGATTACCAGACCAGCTTAACAATTTTACATAATCAACTTGGCAGTCGACAAGTAATGCGTCCATTTAAAACCGTCTTGCACCGATTAGCCAAACTTGTAAAAATGCGATTTGAACTTGTCATTTTCAATGAACATGTACTCGGTCATGTGTGACAGCAATGATGCATGAAAGGCATCAATGGAAAGCTGAGGATCTCCTCATAATTGCGAAACCACATGTAAATTGTCAAACGAAATAACCTTTGCATATTAACCCCTTGAATTCGGATTACCTTTTTTTTGATACTGTATATATATATAATTATATGTACATTTGCACTGTATGTATATATATATGTATATATATATATATATATATATATATATATATATATATATATATATATATATATATATATATATATATATATATATATTGTTACTGATCGCAGTTTAGATGTTATGATGGGCCGAGCGGATGGTCCAACCGCGACCGTTACAGGATCCCCAATTGGCCCGATTCCACCCGACGTTGACCAGATCGCACCGCAGATATTCAATCGGGAAACCTCTAAAGCGACCGAAAGAGAAGGAAAAGAGAAAAAGACAGAGTACGGAGGAAGAACAGATTTATTATACACACACAAGCAAAAAGAAAGAGCGACCAAAATTATTTACAGCAATGGATGGAAGAAGCAGTCACACAGTGCATCGTTAGCTTAAACTATTCAATTTACTTAACCCCAGGACAACGATTAGGACAGACGACGTTCACACTTACACGGGGGATATTGCAGGCAGGTATGGCTTGAGGTGGATTGCTGGAGAGGGAGGCAGGGTCGGAGGCAGCAGCGCTCAATTCCTCGCGTTTTTGGCGGGAAAACCCTCCGTCGCGTATCCGCTGCCGATGCTCTAGACGTCACACGCTGGCTCGGTCACACCTGCTCCTCTCCTTCTGGTGGAGCCGTCTCCCTCCTCTCAGCGCGTCTCTCCAAAGCTGGTTTCCTCTCCGAGTACCTCTCCTCTTTGGCTTGGAGCGTCTCGTATCTCACCGCTCACAGCTCAGCTCACAGCTCCTCTCGTATGTCACCTCTTCGCTCATCTCTTGAAGCAGTCCCTTCCAGTCCCTTTTATTACTCCGGGCGGAATCAAGCCGCCGGCTGCGAGGGCACGCCTACCGGGTCGCTAACCGCGGTGCTGGTTGGCCAAGTGGGGTTGGCTCACTCCTCCCCTCTATGACGAGGTGGAGACACGCCTTTCTTCTCCGAGACTAGCACATGGGCAATGGCGGCTTGCGGGATTGAACACCACTCGCACCGCTTTTGAAAGGAACTTTGGAGGGCGGAGATGATTGGGGAAATTGGAAGGGCCTACGCTTATTTCGTTTGATACAATGCAGAGTCAATCTAGTGGGAAACACATATTTAGCCTACATAGAATAATAGTGGGGCGGCTTAGCCCAAATATTCAAAAGAATTGTGCATTTTGTGATACAAGCACGAAATTTGGCACAAATGTACATTAATATGTTGCGAACATTTTCAGATATTGGGCCACTTGAAATTCCGTAATTTTTTTTTCAAATTTTTTCAAATTTCGTAATTTCAAATTTTTCGGGTGACACCGTCACAATTTCGGTCTTCGAGGCCGGCCGATAGGCAAAGTGTGACCGGAAGGGACGAGGTTCTCCTGACCACGTGGCCCTCGATCTGGGAAGCGAGAGGCGTTCCATTAGTGGACGCGCCCCTCACGCCCGACTTTTGGGTGGCCCCGGCAGGCCGTTTGTTTTGACGTTCCGTGACAGGCCCCGCACCCCCACCTCCGGGCCGACCGGAAGCTTGTGCTGAGTACATCATACCTGAACAACTCAGTGAGGCAGAACACAGCAGTGCACACCAGGGTGACCCCTTCAGTGCATAAACCAATTAACCTGTCCACTGCAGGGCATATAGAAATGAAGTTATTTTCTACATATAATAATAATATAAGTTCAGTTCTATATAACAATTTCTGTTATCACCACTACCACTACAACTACCACTACTACAAGCTTTGTCTGGAATTTTGTGGACTAACAGACAAACAGACATACAGACATACAGACAAGCTGGGATCAAAACATTACCTCCTTCCACCATTGAGTGTAGAGGTAAACATCATGGAAATTATATCATGCCCTAGATTTAATTCATGCTTACCCGTGTATTTGCTTCACTGGTTCACAAGGTCTTTTGCATACATGTAATTCAGACTCTCGTCTTCATTGCTGACCACACAATGTTCACAACATATTAATGTACATTTGTGCCAAATTTGGTGCTTGTATCACAAAATGCACAATTCTTTTGAATATTTGGGCTAAGCCGCCCCACTATATCGGCCGGCCTCGAAGACCGAAATTGTGACGGTGTCACCCGAAAAATTTGAAATTACGAAATTTGAAAAAATTTGAAAAAATAAAATTACGTAATTTCAAGTGGCCCAATATCTGAAAATGTTCGCAACATATTAATGTACATTTGTGCCAAATTTGGTGCTTGTATCACGAAATGCACAACAGGTTTGCTATGCTGCTACACTATAAGGAAATACACTATTTAAAAAGATATATCGTGGCCTGCGTGTAAGTTTCATGGAATTAACTAGGAGGACGGCTGCAACCATTATTTACATTACGAGGGTGTTACACATAACAAAACCATACTTTTTACATTCGTTACACTTCCTCCAAAATTGTTACACTTCTCAAAAACCGTTACACTTCTCAAATTCGTTACACTTCTCAAAACCGTTACAATATATATATATATATATATATATATATATATATATATATATATATATATATATATATATACATACAGTGAAACCTTGACTTACGAGTGCACCAACTTACGAGTATTCTGAGATACGAGCCGTCGCTCGGGCGGTTTTTTGCTTTGTGATGCGAGCCGAGATCTGAGTTACGAGCTTACGCCACCCGCCACTAGGTAGCCCAACGAGCGTTCCGGTCACG